>NC_045956.1:53764455-54064455 GCF_010909765.2 Amblyraja radiata | reverse complement strand
ACTTTTCTTTGCATTCTATCCAAACAAATCAGAGATACCAAATAATAAATATGATCAAGTCAAACTCAAGTACAATAGATAGAGTAACGGGTATGATGCAGAGTGCAGAATATAGTTCTCAGCATTGTAGTGCATCAGTTCCACAGACAAAGCCCAATGTCCGCAACGGGATAGTGAATCAGGCAGTACTCGAGCATATGGAAGGACCATTCAGATGCCTGGTAACAAAGCGAATGGAACAGAGTGCAAAATATAGGTATCAGCACAGTAGCGCATCAGTTCCATTGACACACACCAAAGTCCACAATGGGGCAGAGCAGAATCGGACAGTACTCCAGCACATGGACTGTTCTGAAGCCGGATAACAGAGGGGAAGAAGCTGTTCCTGAGTCTGCAGGTGTGCATTTTCATGCTCCTGTACCTTTTGTGAGGCAGGAATGGGGAGAAGACGGAATGACTAATGGAATGATAGGCCAAGTCTTTGATTATGTTGGCCGTTTTTCCAAGGCAGCACTAAGTGTAGATGAATTCAATGGTGGGGAGTCTGGTCTGTGTGATGGACTGGGCTACATCTCTAATTCTCTTCAATGTTTTGTTCTCCTCAGGTGAAGATTGTCACCACATCCAACAAGAAAATAAATTGGGGTGGCAGTGTCGCAGCTGGTAGAGCTGACCATCAGTGTGAAGAAGGACCCAGATATCACCTATCATTGTTCTCCACAGATGCTGCCTGACCCACTGAGTTACTCCAGTACTTTGTGTTTTTTTTGTAAACCAGCATCTATATTGTTTCTACATGATTTAAAAAATAATTCCATTAGGAGTATTTAGTTTAGTTTAGTTTAGTTTAGGTTCGAGATACAGTGTGGCCCTTCAGCACACCGATTCCACGCGATCATCCATTCACACTAGTTCTATCCTACACACCAGGGGCAATTTACAGAAGCCAATTCACCTACAAACCTGTTCGTCTTTGGAATCTTCCATTTCCACATGATGATCTTTATATGAATTTTCTTTGTTCAGGTTACTTTAGACATACAGCGAGGAAATAAGTCCTTGGGCCCAATGAGTCCTCGCTGACCAGCGATCCCCATACACTAGCACTATCCCATGCACAAGGGACAATTTACAATCTTTACCAAAGCCAATTAACCTACAAACCTGTGCATCTTTGGAATGTGGGAGGAAATTGGAGAAAACCATGCGGTCGCAGGGAGAACGTGCAAACTCCATACAGACAACACCCATAGTCAGGATTGAACCTGGGTCTCAGGCGCTGTAAGACAGCAACACCACACCTGCGCCACTGTGCCCCCTATACCAGGTTTATCAGAATGCTGCCAGGATTAGAAAGTATTAGCCTTAAGAAGAGGATGAACAAATTTGGATTGTTTTCTCTGGAGTGCCAGAGGTTAAGGGGAGACCTGATATAGGTATATTAAATTATATGGGGCATAGATAGGTTAGACAGTCAGAACAATAAAAAGCGACTGGGTTTTCCTGATGTTCTAGTCCTTGCTTCTCAGTCAAGAACCATCAACACAGATGGTGGTCTGACCTCTCCTACCCACATGCTTTCTGGAAGTTGACAGAGTGCCAACTGCCTGCAATCTTCTCCCACAGATGAAATGATGACAATTCACAAGGAGTTCACTGGATTTGAAACTCTTTGGAACAATCTGTGTTCAGGGACGGCAACATCTAGATGTTGTATGATGTTTCAGCAGCCATTTAATCACAATGCTTGAATTATTCATTACAAATTTTATGTAAAACTAAAACTTTATATTAAGCGTAAAAACAATTGAAAAGTTTGCATTAAAAACGAACTGCTTGTTTTAAATACCATATAACACAGGACAGTACAGCAAGGAACTGCTGTGCTTTGGCCCACAATGTCTCTGCTGGACATGATGCTGTTAAACTAGTCTCCTGTGCCTGCTTTTGATCCATCTCCCTCCACGCCCTTTCATGCAGCTATCAAAAATCCTCTCAAACACCACTATCGTATCTGCATTCATCACCCCCCGTGGCAGTGTGTTCTGGGCACGCATCACTGTTTAGACATTAAACTGTTGAGATACACCGTGTCCGCACCGACCAGCGATCAACTCGTACACTAGCACTATCGTACGCACTAGAGACAATTTACAATTTTATCAAAGCCAATTAACCTACAAAACGGTACATCTTTGGAGTATGGAGGAAACCGGAGTACCCAGACACCCGGAGTACCCAGACACCCGGAGTACCCAGACACCGGAGTACCCAGACACCCGGAGCACCCAGACACCCGGAGCACTCGGGCAGGATAGTGGCACATCGGTAGAGTTGCTGTCTTACAGCGCTTACAGCACCAGAGAAGCGGGTTTGATCCTGGCTACGGGAGTTTGTCTGTATGGAGTTTGTATATTCTCCCTGTGACCTGCAGGATTTTTCTCCAAGAACTTTGATTTCCTCCCACACTCCAAAGGCATACAAGTTTGCAAAGGCATACAAGTTTGCAGATTAATTGGCGGTATAAATGTAAAAATTGTCCCTAGCGTAGGATAGTATTAATGTGCTAAGATCGCTGGTCAGTACGGACTTTGTGGGCGGAAGGGCCAGTTTCTGTGCGGTATCTCTAAACTAAACGAAACTAAAACCCATGCAGTCATAAGGAGAACGTACAAACTCCGTACAAACAGCATCCATAGTCAGGATCGAACCTGGGTCCCTGGCGCTGGAAGGTAGCAACTCTACTGTTACACCACTGTGCCTCATACCTTTAAACCTTGCCCCACTCACCTTAAAGCTATGCCCGATCATAAAATAAAGGCATTTTCCTTTCCCCTAGGCGTGAGAGATGTGTTCAATGTATGATTGTACTGAGCCCTACATTATTGGATAGAAAAGTATCTGTGAATTCAAATCCTTCTGCAGCCTTCATTTCAAAGGCGACTTTTGACTAAATTCCTCAAGAGGAAAAATAACCTTAAATACATAGTAACACCACTGCACTAATTAAAACAGCAGGACCTCTTTCAGGAAGTGATGCTGCAATATTAAGCCTAACTAGCCACGGCCTCGATCTCTTGAGAGGAAGTGGGTTTTAATCTCTGTGGATTTGTATTTTATCATAAATCCTGTGGCTGAGGGAGCCTCGAGAATTGCTACCTCACGTGCGTTACCAAAACCAAGTAAAAAAATTAGCACCATCAGGACTTAATGCCTGAAACCTGTCAGGAGCAGGTTGAGATTCCTAATGACATTGATTGTCAATGCCAGCAAGACAAAGGAGATATTGATCAACTTCAGGAAGCAATTGACATTGACAGTGCCGAAGTAGAGATGGTTGATAGTTGTAAGCGCCTAGGAGTAAATATCACCAGCAACTTGTCATGGACCATCCATATAGAACCAATGGCCCAAATAGCACACCAATGCCTCACCAACATCTCTCACCAACATCTCTCACCAACATCTCTCACCAACATCTACAGATGCGCCGTGGAAAGCATTTTATCGGGATGCATCACAGCATAGTTTGGGAATTGCTTCGTTCAAGACCGCAATAAATTGCAGTGAATTGTGAACACAGCCCAGACCATGGGCGGACATCACAGGGGACACGGCTCCCGATGTTGAAGCCCCCGCCGGGCGATGGAAGATTCTGGGGCGGATTTTAAGCTGCGCCGGACGATGAAAGGCCCCGCGAACGGGCCGATTGAAGCCCCACGATTCGGGGCAGACGAAGCTGCTGTTGCTGGAGTTCGGAGTTGGTCACCAACCAGGTCAGCTCCTGAGGTTACCGTCCGCAGGGCTCACGGCCAAAGACTCGCTCGCGTGTGTGTGTGTGTGTGTGTGTGTGTGTGTGTGTGTGTGTGTGTGTGTGTGTGTGTGTGTGTGTGTGTGTGTGTGTGTGTGTGTGTGTGTGTGTGTGTGCGCACACGGGACCGCCCTTGTCCCGTATTTAAATGCTACTACTCGGGTCGAGGGGACTGTCAGGTCGGAGCGCCGTGTCCATCCCCACCTCACCCATCCCGACGTAGTATAGCCCATGGAGTGCAACAGCAACAGTGCCTCGCCCATGGCCCAGTCGGTTGGCAGCCCGGCCAGCTGTCCGATGTTCGGACCTTCGCTTACCGCCGACACCACCACCGCTCCTTCTCATGGCCGATCATCGGTTCATGAGTTGGATGGGGTGCCGGAGGCCCCCGGTGCCCGGGCCAAAACTCCTCAGCTGGCCCGCCGGCTGGGCTATGTGTGCAGTCCAGCACCCGGGCCAACTCATCATTCACCCAGCCACGGCCGAGTCGGTCAACGAATTGACGTCGGGAATTTGTCCCTTATTTTGACCTTTTGTCCCTTATTTGGGAGTGAGAAAGTTGGAAACCCTACTCGGCACACGTGACAATAAACAAAACGAAGACGTGATCTCGCTCCATCAATGCTGTGAAAGCTGGGGGTTGAATTGAAATGATATTTTGGTTGCCCGATGGACATTACAGGAAGCCCACGTTCTTCAATCAGCACTTGAAGAGGATACAGGTCTTCATATACACATCGGGCAGAGCAAGGAGTGGCTGGGTTCCTTCCTGAAGCTGTAGAGAGATCACACTGCTCACCTTGCCTGCCTGCTCTCCATCAGAAAAGCTCATCAATAGATTAAGTCAGTGAGTAGACCAGAGATTCACAACCCACAGCCCATATCAGCAAACCACTGCCGCCCAAAGTGATTTTGATGGATAATTCACTTTTACTTTGCTGATTTAAAATGTGCTTTGTTGGCATCGGCATGTCGAAATGAGAGGTATTATCGATATCGATTGTGTTGCATTACTGTCAGACAGCAGATACAAAACACTTCTTAATAGGATGATCAGGAAATAAGTTGAATGTGTGTGGCTGCCCCATAGAAGAGAAGAGTGGCTCAGAGCAGCAAATGGATTGTGACTGACTATATCCAAACTGAAAGATCATCAGACACATGCTTCAAAGATATTTTACATCAGAACAGGATGTAAAGATCATGAGGACGAAACAAGGAACAGCAGACGCTGGTTAATGTGCAGAAGGGCATTAAGTGCTGAAGTAACTATCTTTAATCAGGCTTTATCTTGCACTAAATAGCATTCCCTTTTTCCTGTATCTGTACACCGTTGGCAGCTTGATTGTGATCATTTTGCTGACTGGATAACACGCAGCAAAAGAGCTTGTCACTGTATCTCAGTACACCTGGTTATAAACTAAACTGAATGAAACCAAACTGAAGGTCAGGCTGCATCTCTGGAGGACATGGATAGTTGATGTTTCAGGTCGAGGCCCTTCTTCAAAGAAAGGTTGCGACCCGAAACGTCAGCTAACCACGTTCTCCAGAGATGCTGCCTGACCTGACCATCAGTTTGGTTTAATTCAGTGGTGTCCATTTGTGTGAGGACTGTGAGATCCTCTGCTGGGAATTCAGCAAGTGTAACCTGGAACATGAGTTTTCATCAGTTCCACGGGTCGGAGAGTTGTCCACGTTTCCCGAATCCAATCCCATTGCCATACTGAGCTCCTCCTTCCATCCCACCACATGCTCCTTGCCGTTTGTAGATAGGATCCCTCTGGACATTGTCAGTGGTTGTTCCTTTCCTCAGATTGGACTATTGTCATGTACACCAGGATGTAATCAAATCCTTTGTCACATGAAACTCCAGAGAAAACAGTGTACATGCTGTAGTGAGGTATACAATGGATACTTTGGGATGGCACAGTGGTGCAATGGTAGAGTTGCTGTCTTACAGCGCCAGAGACCTGGGTTCGATCCTGACTTTGGGTGCTGTCTGTACGGAGTTTGTACGATCTCCCCATGCCTGCGTGGGTTTGCTGTGGGTGCTCTGGTTTCCTCCCACATTCCAAAGACTTACAGGTTTTTTGGTTAATTTGGCTTCGGTAAAATTCTAAATTGTCCCTATGGTGTAGGATATTGCTATGGATGCGGTTCATTGGTCGGTATGGACTCGCCGATCTAAAGGGCATGTTTTCTCACAGCATCTCTAAACTAATCTAACGATACAATGGCAAGTTCAAACTAGCAGAATGGTACATGATTGTAGTGCAAAAGAATATTAAAGAATGAAGTTGTATGTTTTATGTTAAATTCTATGGTGTTGTGTTTATCTTATTTGTGTGCTGCATGGTAACTCAAATTTCACTGCACCGATTGGTGTAGGTGACTATAAATGTTATTTGTCCTTTGTAAAGTACAATAGCAGAATAAACAACTGAGGGAAAAAGTAAGAGTACAAGGCAGCACTTCCAGGATGGGTCTGAAGAAAAGTTCCAACTCGAAATATCATCTATCCATGGTCTCTGGAGATACAGCTTGACCTGTTGAGTTACTCCAACACATTGCATCTGTTTTTGTATACCAGCATCTACAGTTCCTTGGATCTACCTTCAGGAATGAGGTTTGAAAGGCAGTCACGATGGCGCAGCGGTAGAGTTGCTGCCTTACAGCGAATGCAGCGCCGGAGACCCGGGTTCGATCCCGACTACAGGTATTGTCTGTACGTAGTTTGTACATTCTCCCTGTGACCTTTGTGGGTTTTCTCCAAGATCTTCGGTTTCCTCCCACACTCCAAAGACGTACAGGTTTGTAGGTTAATTGGCTTGGTAAATGAAAAAATTGTCCCTAGTGGGTGTAGGATGGTGTTAATATGCGGGGATCCGCATATTATCCACGCAGTATCTCTAAACTAAACTAAACTAAAGTTCAGGAGTAAAATAGCAGTGGGGAAGAAGCTGTTCTTAAGTCTGGATGTTCAAGCTTATAAGCTTCTGTATTTTCTCCCAGAAGGTAGCAGGGAGAAAAAGGAATGGCCAGGGTGTCAACGCATCCTTGATGATACTTCCAGCCTTCCTAAATCAATGCAAAGCACCGTCAAGATAGACAGGATAGAAGGAAGTGAGGAGCTTGTAATAGACTAGGCAGTGTTCATCACTCTCTGCAGGTTCAGGCAGTCAAGAGCAGAGCAGTTGCCATAACGTCAGAATACTTTCTGCAGCTTATCTATAGGCGTTAAAGGGAATCATTGTGCCAAATGCGCTCATGTCCTTTCTTGATCACCATATCAATATGAGGGGAGGTTGCCGGAGGGTATGGATGCCAATAAACCTGAAGCCGTTGACCAACTATACTGTAGCTCCATTAATGAGGACAGGCTTTAGCTTAGTTTATTGTCACGTGTACCACGGTACAGTAAAAAGCTTTTGTTGCGTGCTAACCAGTCAGCGGAAAGATTACAATCGAGCCATCCACAGTGTACAGATACACTTGTTGTTTACCACCTCGCTTCCTGAGGTCAACAACCCAATTCTTTCATCTTGCTGACACGAAGGGATGGGTTGTTGTCCTGACACCATCACACTAGTTTCTCGATCACTTTTCTGTACTTTATCTCATCATTGTTGCAGATCCGGCCGACAGCAGTGGTCTCATCGGCGAGTTTGAAGATGACGTTCCACTTGGCCACATGTCCACGGTACACAAGGAGTAGAGCAAGGGGCTGAGCATACAGGATTGTATTCACCCCCTCACTTCCTTCTAATTATTTCCACTACATTGTCGGAGGGAAGCCCCACTTGAAGGTTTTCAGCCACCCAGTTCCTACTGAAGCAGATAGGTTGCGCTCCTTGGGATAATGAAGATTGAGAGGCGATTTGACAGCAGTGTATTAGTTTAGAGGCAGCCGTTTGCATCAGTGCATATTGAAGTCAAAGTGGGCTGTGACGAACGGCTTTCTTACACCAGGTATGGTTACGGTTTATAACTCATGGACTGTTGGACTGGTGGAAACAGAATCAAACATCTTTCAAAAGTAAATTGAATTATCACTTGCAGGACAATAAGTTCATAAGTTCTAGGAGCAGAATTAGTCTATTCAGCGCACCAAGTCGACTCTGCCACTTACTCTTGGCTGAACTATCTTTGTTGATCAACCCCATTCTCCTGCCTTCTCCCCATAAACTCTGACAGCCGCACAAATCAAGAATCTGTCAAACTCGACCTTTAAAAATATCCATTGACTTGGCCTCCATAGCCATCTGTGACGATGAATTCCACAGATTCACCACGCTATGACTAAAGAAATTCCTCCTCATCTCCTTTCTAAAGGTATGTCATTTGTTCTGAGGCTACGGCCTCTGGTCCTAGACTCTTCCACTAGTGGAAACAACCTCTCCATATCCACTCTGTCTCGGCCTTTCACTGTGTGGCAAGTTTCAATGAGGTTGCTCCCTTATCCTTCTAAACTCCAGCAAGTACAGGCCCGGAGCCGTCAAACGCTCTTCATATGTTAACCCAATAATTCCTGAGATCGTTCTTGTAAACCTCCTCTGGCCATTCTCCAGCGCCAACACATCTTTCTTCAGATATGGTGCCCAAAACTGCTCACAATACTCCAAATGTGGTCTGACCAGTGCTTTAGAAAGCCTCAGCAGTACACACAAAAGTAAATTGAATTGTTACTAGTAGGACAATAATTTGCAGACTATGTGGAATGAAGCATCATCAATGGTTTGAATGATATTTTTCAATATTGAATACTAGAGCAAGAGACTGAGACACAACCCTGGGAAGCATGAGTGTTGAGGGTCGATGTGGAGCAAATGTCATGACCAATTCTAATCAACTGATGCACTTTCTGGGTGGGTTTACACGATACCTGCGTTATAAGTATGCGTTAGATGGCAAATTATGTTGAAGGATTGGGGGATCTGTGCCAAGGTCGGGCAATCGAACGGGCAGCGTTGCATAGGTTGAATTCCTCTGCTATTTCTCCTGTTCAGCAAATCAGCGTAGATTTTCCTTCCTTGGGCCAATCAGCAGAGTGTGACACTCGACTCTCTTTGCTTCTGACATGTTTAGTATGCCGGGCCACACATCAAATGTGTGACGTGCTACAAGCAAGACATTTTAATTACATAGATAGGCGCTGAAACCAGGCACTGGAGATGATGTGAGGCTTGGATAGTTCAGATGTAAATCCGAAACTTTGAGAGTTTTCAATGACGGCATCAGAAAGAAATCTCTGTCTGTACACCTACATTTGCGGGACACAACACAATGCATGTGTATCTTGGAGTTACAGTGGAATTTCAACACAAAATGAAGCTGCAATGAGAATATATGCAAATAACGGATATATAGTAATCATGCATGTTATTAATCCATATTGAGCTTAATAGGAAAACCTGCTGTAGGCACTGCAGAACTAAATCAGGAAAACTGATGCTAGGTACAGAGATTCTCATCTTCCTCTGATTGAATTGGCTGAATCGTGTCTTAAGGGGAATTCAACCTGCACCGTGGTTTAATATGGTGGATTCTCTCTCTTAAATCGTGTTCAGGAGATACAGGGATGGCGTGCGACACCAGGAGGAGCGGTGCACAACGTCAGCATTGTGTGAGAAGGAAGAAATGCTGAAGTGTATTCTTCAGGACACTGCCCTCACAGAGATCAGACATCACAGATGGGTCGGGAGAACATTAGTCCCCCCCCCCCAATACCAACTCCCAACGACACATGATCAATGATAAGTCTGGTGACTCCCTTTGAGTCCTGTTCCTCTTCCACACACATCCTTATGTTGGTATCTCTGCATTGTATCAAATGGACTCCAAGTAACACAACTCCACAGTTACACTACCGTAAGCTTCCGAGTGATGGACCCCAAAAGATAGAGAAAGAGTACAAGTGAACTAGAGTGGAAAACAGAAGAACAGCGAGTCAGAGCCTCGGGGACTCGTCATTGTGCTCTTTTCTGTGGAATTAGCACTGTCGTGCGCGCACTGTTGTTCATTGAAACATCGCAGGGCAATCTAATAATCATAGTAAGAGGATATTGGCCAGATAAGTCATGGTTGGTTCACAGAGATACATTGGGGGGGACAATAAGCAGATGTGTCGAGGACTTCAGAGAGAAACATGGAACTGCGGATGTTTGTTTACAAAAACAGCCAAAAAATGCTGGAGTAACTGAGCGGACCAGGCGGTATCACTGGAGAACATGGAAAGGTGATGTTTCCGATTGGGACCCTTAATATCTGAACAGAAATACATCACGGAGAAAAGCTTGGAATGATCCCCACTAGGAGAACAAATGTAGGCCTGGATCACCCATATTTGTCCTGGACTAAAGGGCCTGTCCCACGAGCGCGACCTAACGTGGTCACTTGAGCCGTACGGCCGTGCGGGGCTGGTTCCACTTCGATCGCCGGAGCCGTATGGAGTTGTGCGGGGCTGGTCCCGACATCGCGCGGGGCTCCGAAAAACTGACACTGTTCAAAAATTCCGAGCGGCAATGGCCTGCCAGCCCGCAGCCGCATTGAGGCCGTACGCAGCGCCTCGACGGCATGCGCAGCGTCTCGGCGCCGTACACACCGTCTCAACGCCGTACTAGCATCTTGACGGCGTACGCCTAGCGCGAACTTCCCGCGGACTTCGATCGAACTTCACGTCAACTCGTACGGGATCACTCGACCTCCGCGTGGCTCCCGCTTCCAGTTTGGTCGCGCTCGCCGCATGTAGTCGCATGCTGGTGGCACAGGCCATGTACGGGGATCACTCGACCTCCGCGTGGCCCCCGCTTCCGGTTTGGTCGCGCTCGCCGAATGTAATCGCATGCTGGTGGCACAGGCCCTGTACGGGGATCACTCGACCTCCGCGCGGCCCCCGGTTCCTGTTTGGTCGCGTTCGCCGCATGCAGTCGCATGCTCGTGGGACAGGCCCTTTAGAGTCCAAAAGTCATACAGCATGGCCCTTCGATGCAACTTGCCCATGCCAACCAAGATGCCACATCTACACTAATCCTACCTGCTTGCATTTGGCCCATATTCCTCTAAACCTTTCCTAACCACGTTCCTGTCCCAAATGCCTTAAATGTTGTTATAGTAGACTTCGTTAAAATATTGGCCTAGGACGCTTGTCATGCATGAGGGCAACTAGGCAAGCCCGCAGTTTGATACCTTACTCGAAAACTGCACCTCTGAAAGTGCGGCACTCCCTCACACAGTGGGGGCGCTGCGAGTCTGCTGCCCTGCCAGCAGCGTGTTCTTTATTTCAACTTTTTTTGGTTTTTTGTGTGTGTCCAAATTTTTGTTTCAGTGTCTCTTGTGTCTTGTGTGGGGGGTGGTGCGGAGTGTGTGGGGGGTGGTGGGGAGAGGGAAGGGGGGAACCGCTTTGGTCGCTTCCTCGATGGAGAGGCGACTTTTTCCATGTCGCCTCCCTCGCGGCCTAACACCATGGATTGGAGCGGCCTTTCCCGGAGTCGGGCCTGGTGTTTCAGCAGCAGGTGCAGCATGGACTTTTCCATTGCGGAGCGGGCGAACCCTTGCCGGGGGCCGTCAGAGAGGAGTGCTCTGATCGCTGGCCCACGGACTGTTACATCCTGAAGCCGTGGTCTGCGGAGCTTCTAGCCACGGGTGTGGCGTGGACTTACCAACCGGAGCCTGGGATCGCTCACCGGGGATCCCCGGAGAAGAGCTCCGACTGCCGGCCTGCGGCCCAATAACATCCTAAAGCCGCGGTCTCCAGTAAGAAAGTGCCGATTCGGGACCTCCAAGCCGCAGAGTGTGTTTGACTGTCCCGACTTCGGAGTTTCAATCATCCCGACGAGAGGGCCTGTACATCGGGTTGTACGTAACGGCGACTACGGAGGGTTCATGGCCCTGATTACGGGTGAACAAGGAGGATTGACTGAACTTTGTACCTTTCACCACAGTGAAGAATGCTGTGGTGGATGTTTGTGTTAAATCTTATTGTGTATTGTGTGTGTTTTTAAATTGTATCGCTGCTGGCAAATTCATTTCACTGCACCTTCGGGTGTATGTGACGAATAAAAGTGACTTTGACCAATACAACACTAGCACCAAATCAACAGATAAGCCTTTGGCCACATTGTAACATTTCACCATCTAAGTGGGAAGGTCAGCAATGTCCTCCTCCACCAATGGCAGAATGAATGAAAGACCAGACACAATGGCTACTATACTGCATCTTTAACAATGTTGATGTCTATTGTGTATTGTTATGTATATGCGTGCACCTCACTCTGCCTTAACAAGGCTACCAGCATAATCAAGGATCAGTTTCACCCTGCTCCCTCCCTCTTCTCCCCTCTCCTGTCAGGCGAGAGTACAAACCCCGTCCCTCAAGATTCAGGGACAGTTTCTTCCGAGCTGCTATCAGTCCTCTCATCAGCTAGAGAGGGTACCTAACCTCCCAGCTACTTCATTGGAGACCTTTGAACTCTCTTTACTTGGACCTTATTGTACTTTATCTTGCACTAAAAATGTTGCTTCCTTTAAACTTTATCTGTACACTGTGGACGGCTTGTTTGTATTCATGTGTAGTCTTTTTCTTTAACTGGATAGCGCGCAAACAAGAGCTTGTCCCTGCACCACGTGACAATAATAGACTAAGCTAAACTAAGTATTCCAAAGCCCAGCCCGACCAAGGATATGCTTCTGAAATCGCATCACCCTTGTAATGAAGCAGATGCTGCTTCAAATGTACGTAGCAAATCATGTGTACATTTGACCAGGTAAATAAGTGGCCAAATC
This sequence comes from Amblyraja radiata, assembly GCF_010909765.2. NCBI lineage: Eukaryota > Metazoa > Chordata > Chondrichthyes > Rajiformes > Rajidae > Amblyraja > Amblyraja radiata. The sequence continues at coordinate 54,051,863 of NC_045956.1, read as the reverse complement.
ATTTGTCCCAAGTGTTGGTTGAGGGATGGATGTTTTGGCCAGGGGACCATGGTCAATATCTATTCATCTAAGTATCTAAATATCTAGCGTTCTTCACATCCACCTGAGAAGGCAGATGCGGCTGACCGCAGGGACGAACCAAAGAGACGAAATATTTTCCAACGAGAGGTATGGTGGCGCAGCGGTAGAGTTGGTACCTTACAGCGCCAGAGATCCGGGTTCGATCCTGGCCGCGGGTGCTGTCTGTACAATGTTTGTACGTTCTCCCCGTGACCTGCGTGGGTTTTCTCCGGTTATTCCGGTTTCCTCCCACCCTCCAAAGACGTGCAGGTTTGTAGGTTAATTGGCTTTGGTAAAATTGTAAATTGTCCCTCGTGTGTAGGATAGTGTTGGTCTACAGGGATCGCTGGTCCGTGTGGACACGGTGGGCCCGAGGGCCAGTTTCGGCGCTGTATCTCTGAAACTAAAAGGTATGAGCTTAGCATGATTCCCTGCTCTGAGAACATAGGCCTGGACCACCAAGATTGGTCACAGGAAAATCATGGTGCCATCAATGGATTTGCCCAAATGGATGCAGAACTAGAGGGGGAGACAGCTGAAGAGAAAAGCAAAATCTACATCACGCCTTGACTTAAGATTACTGAGTAATCGGTGACATAATTATCAGCTGCATTGCAATAAGATGCAGGATAGAGGTTTGCGTTTTAAACCCTGCCAGAAATGTACCCAGAGATCTATCATCGGAGATATTTCATCAGCCTTTTAAATACTAACACTGTCCCTCTCACACCTCCCTCTTTACTGGGAGTACAAATGCTTCCAAGTGAAAAGCAAATTTATAGCTTGCACCTTATTAATGTCTATCTGACCCCTTTTCCTCCCTCCAGTCACACAGGCTGAAAGCCGAACCGATGGATTTGCTGAATTAAACTATCCCCGATCTTCTCTTAATTTTACGGTTTTCAACTCAGATTTGCCTTCATGTGGGAAGCAGATAAGGAACTGCAGGATTTTAATTTAAGCTCCATCCTTTTCTTCTCTCCTGCAGGATGGAAACAGAGAGAAGAGGGAGTGTGTGAACAAGAAGCAGCAAGCCTGCAGAATCAGGTCAATTCCACATTTGCAATGAAACAGTTTCTTCCCCCCCCCCCCCCCCACACCTTGTGTTTGCTACTAAAGGAGGTTCAGGCCTGCGAAACTCTGCTAATGTGCCTGTGCCATCACAAAATGAACATGAAAGTGCCACGCATCTCACCAATTCAAATCACAAATGCGCAAATGAAATAATAATTAGTTTGACATCTTTGACAGCCTGTAGTCCTGGCTTCTTGACCTTGCTGAGGATTAACAGTGCACGTTTCACCAATTTTGTGCAATCTTTACTTGGAGGTCTAAGCTGTCATCTGGCATCTTTGTCTCGGGAGTTTTCAATATAATAAACTGTCCTGATAGTATGCATCTTGCACTGCCAGTCCAGGCTTCACTCTGTCAAAATTGATGCAAGGCAGATTGACTGGCCCCTGAGATCAAGGCCTTGCCTGACAGTGATCAGTAATTACTTGGGCAGGTTCGCCCCCTTCCTGGGTGAAGTAAAACTTCAAGGTCTTCAAAAACACCCTGAATGAATACTAAATGTCATCGCACACTGGAACTCTGAGAAAGCTGTAAGGCCATCCAATCATTTTGTACTTCAGGGAAACAGAGACCTGCAGATGATGGTTTAGACTCAGTTCCTCCATTTTTATAGGTTAGAAAGATTGTGGAACCAAAACAAAGACACAAAGTGCTGGAGTGCCTCAGCGGGTCAGGCAGCATCCCTGAAGAATATGGATAGGTACAACAAGCTGGAGTAACTCAGTGGGTCAGACAGCATCTCTGGCGAAAAGAATAGGTGATATTTCGGGTCACGTTTCACGTCACCCATTCCTTTTCTCCAGAGATCCTGTCTGACCCGCTGAGTTACTCCAAATTTTTGTGTCTACCTTCGGTTTAAACCAGTATCTGCAGTTCCTTCCTGAACATGGATAGGTGATCTTTCAGGTCAATGGTTTTTTATTGTAACATATGCACAGCACAGAGAAATTCATGCATCTCGAAACTCTTCTTCAGAGCCAGACCAAGTTATTACCTCTATTGAAAAGTTGATTTGGCTATTAGCAGGAATTTCCCTTTAATTAACAAAGAGGTTTAGGTTTAGATTTATTGTTGTCACTTGTATGTACCGAGGTACAGTGTAAAGGGCTTGTCCCACTTGCTGATTGCCGGCGTCATATCAGGGTCAGCAAAAGATTTTGAACATTTCAAAATCCAGCGGCGACATAAAAAATGTTGCGACACTTGAAAAAGCACCGCGTCAATACGTTATCACGCCGCTTCACCGCCGTGTCACACCGTGAATTTTTCGGTGACCTGATACGTCAGTCAATGATGCCGGCAGTCGCCGAAAAACTCGCCAAGTGGGACAGGCCCTTAAGGCTTTGTTTTGCTAGCTTCCAAACAGATCAGATACGCCATACATAGATACACTCAAGATCGACACCAAGAGCTGGAGTAACTCAGCGGGACAGGCAGCATCTTTGCAGAGAAGGAATGGGTGAAGTTTCGGGTCGAGACCCTTCTACAGAATGGTTAGGGTTAAGGGAAACGAGAGATATAGATGGTGATTTGGAGTGATAAAGAACAATGAATTAAAGACATGCAAAACAGTAACGCTGATAAAGGTACCAGGCCATTGTTAGCTGTTGTAGGGTGAAAATGAGAAGCTAGTGTGATTTGGGTTTGGGAGGGATAGAGAGAGAGGGAATGCCAGGGTTACCTGAAGTGAGAGAAATCAATATTCATACCACTGGGCTGTAATCTGCCCAAGCTAAATATGAGATGCTGCTCCACCAATTAGTATTTAGCCTCACTCTGACAATGGAGGAGACCAAGGACAGAAAGACCTGTGTAGGAATGGGAAGGAGAATTAAAGTGTCCAGCAACCGGGAGATCAAGTAGGTTCACGCGGGCTGAGCAAAAGTGTTCCGCGAAATGATCGCCCAGTCTACGTTTGGTCTCGCCGATGTATAACAGTCCACATCTTAAACAGCAGATGAGGTTGGAGGAGGTGCAAGTGAACCTCTGCCTAACCTCAAAGGACTTTCAGGGTCCCTGGACGGAGTCGAGAGTGGAGGTCTAGCGACAGGTTGATCATTTCGCCGAACACCTTCACTCAGCCTTTGAATGACCTCTTTAGCCCAGTCTTTCTGTCCTAGGTCTCCTCCATTGTCAGAGTGAGGCTAAATGCAAATTGGAGGAACAGCATCTCATATTTCGCTTTGGCAGCTTACAGCCCAGTGGGATAAATATTGATTTCTCTCACTTCAGGTAGCCCCGCCATTCCCTCTCTCTCTATCCCTCCCCCACCCAAGTCACACTCTCTTCTCATTTTCACCCAACAAACAGCTAACATTGACCTGTTTCCTTTATCATCATTACTTTTTTGCATATCTTTCATTCATTGTTCTTTAACACATCACTGTCTAAATCTCCCATTTCCCTTATCCCTAAACAGTCTGAAGAAGGTTTTCTACCCAAAACGTCACCCATTCCTTCTCCCCAGAGATGCTGCCTGTCCCGCTGAGTTACTCCAGCTTTTTGTGTCCATCTTTGGTTTAACCAGCATCTGCAGTTCCTTCTTACACATTGATACACTCAAGTCAAACTCAAGTACAATAGAGAGAGCAAAGAGGAAGATACAGAGCGCAGAATATAGTTCTCAGCATTGTGGTGCATCAGTTCCATAAATGATCAGTTCCACAGAATAAAGTTCACAGAGTTATGTGATCTGATTTTGACTCAATAGACCTTCACCGGAGGAGATTTTTAGTGGTGCCAGAGTGTAAATGTTCCTCAATTAACCAACTGTACGGAGTTTGTACATTCTCCCCGTGATCGCATGGGCTCCAGTTTCCTCCAAAGACGGACAGGTTTGTAGGTTAATTGGCTTCGACAAAGGTTGCAAATTGTCCCTAGTACGTAAGATAGTGCGAGTGTACAGGGATCGCTGGTTGGCGCGGACACGGTGGGCCAAAGGGCCTGTTTCCACGCTGTATCTTTAAAATAAAATAAACTAAATAACATTACATCTGGAAGAGATGAGATTCCTCTTAGCAGGTAAAGCAGACCAATTCCAAAAGACGTGGTCTACGTTTCTGGACCTATTACAAGCATGAGGTGCAATAGTAATTTTAAAAATAAATAAATAAATAAATGGTATCAGGACCTGGCAATGGGAGGTAAAACAACAAAAACAGACTTGGTTGGTAGTCCCCTTTCTGCGGAGTATAATGTTATAATAGAGCGATTGTTCCTACTGTCTTTTTCTTTCTTTTCTAGGGTCTACTTTCTTACTTTACTTCCTTCTCTAACTTCTTTTCTAAGGGGCTTTCTTTTCCCAACACTCTCTTGCACTTCACGACTCTTGCGCACTTTCTTTACTTTCCTTACTTCTATCTTTTTCTTAAAGCTCAAAAAAATGAAGCGGTACAAAAAATGTATTAAGATATATGTGTTGTGTATTATTGTAATTTGCCGTACTTCTAATAAAAATAATTTTAAAAAATAAATAAATAACATTTTTAATACAGAGGGTGGTGGGTGCCTGGGACACATTGTTTGTTGGGAGGCGAAACTTTGATGCCATTTCAGAGACTTTTTATAAGCACATGGACATGCAGGGAATGGAGGGATATGGGATTATGGGCAGTTAGATAAGAATTTATCTTGCAATCATGCGCGACACAGACATTTTGGGCCAAAAAGCCTGTTCCTTTGCTGTTCTGTTCTATGTTCTAAAGAAACATTTTCCAGGTACACAAGACTTTGTTAAATTGAAGATGCCTGTAGTTGCAAATAAAGTAATATGAATGATTTCCTATCCATTCCCTATCTAGGCCACAACTTTGAACCTCATCCGATAAAACATTAAATCAAAGCCACTTCTACTTCCCAAATGAAACTGGAAGTTCTCACCAAATATTTTGTGGAAAATCATTGGTGTTTTCTCAAATCTCAGCCAATATTTATCATTTAGCCATCAAGAAAACAGTTTATCTGTCACTATCACATTGGACCTTATTATGCCAAACTATATTCTACTTCTTAATTAAATCTGAATGAACTCTTTAGCCTTTAAATTATTTGGGGAATCCTAAAAGGTGCCATATAAATTTGGTCTTTTCCTATCATCAAGTGGGTTTTTTTTGTGATCACATGCAATTAGTTTACTATAAGAACAAAGACAAAGTGAATAAAGATGCTCGAGTATATTTCCTTAAAGTTAAAGGATGATCTGGCCGAGATCTTTAAATGGATATTCACCAGGATCGGTGCAAAGTAAATAGATGAAGGGGACATATTTCAGAATGATAGAAGAGGCAAGAGGGGTGAAAGCTTGGTTGGGTATTGAAACATCCACCATTAATATCAAGCTGTAATCTCTTTTTGACCAGTACTGGCACCCGTGACAAAATGTTTTATGCAATATTATCTCCAACCTACATGAATTAAAAGATAATTGTGATAAACTGAATAATATGCATTCTAAATTCCATATTGGCTGCCACGATGAAGGAGATGCCATGGAAAGGAGGTAATGTCCCCGGATGTTATTTTGGGAAGCTGGAGATATTACTCCCTCCTCTCCATCATCATTGACTAGGAAGTAATTGAGGGTTGGCCAATGATTTCCATAAGGTACAGAAAGCAATGAAGGCTCCTTCCTCACATTGAGCCGGAGAATAACAGACACTGGAAACTGTCCAGACATTGCCTGACAGACACAAAATGCTGGAGTAACTCAGCAGGACAGGCAGCTTCTCTGGAGAGAAGGAATGTTCTACACAGACAACGCCTTGAGACTAACACTCTTGGTCCTATTGTCCAGGGCCCCAATATGCATGTGTAAAGTATGGTCTTCACTGGCCTATTAGAATCATAGTCATCTAACACTGAAAGATGCTCTCTCCAGGGTATTGCAGCATGGTTTCAGTGACACTCTGACAGCCACTTCCCCTAATATCCGGTTCGTCATCATCTGTAACAATGCTTGACAATTGCCCTGGTTTTGTGTCCACTTTTTCTCTTCACTACCAGTGACCAGGGTCTTAGCTTGTGGCTTGTGGTCTACGCCTCTTAAGTCAAGCATTAGCTCAACCTGCTTTACATGGTCTCGCCTTCATTGCGGCTTCCATGTCCTTCCTCAGACGGTCAATTGCCCAAAGCTATTGACCACTTTGTGGCAGCAGTAAGATTGGAGACCACAACCTGATACTATGTTGATTAGTCACAGTTTATTGTCTTCAGAGAATTATTGTCTTCAGTGGTAACACCTGAACTCACTCTAGCCCTACCTGGAGGGGGAAAAACAAGATTGGGTCAAATTATCTTTTGGCTCATAGGCTTATTGATGCAACTGGAAGAAAATCAGTCAAGTTTTCAAACTAGTGTTTCTGTCAGTTTCCGATTGAGTTAAAAATTTAACACGCCGCAGTGATCATTAGCTTTATCAACAATTCACTTAAGCAAGTTTGAGTGTAAAGGATCTTTTGAGTTTAAGATCTTCGAGAAACGATTTCCCCGAGCATCTGGATATTGGTATTAAGTCAAGAGTCTCGAACAAACATCTCCAAGGAAAAGCTATATGGTCTTCAGCTACTTTGATCTGGCTTGAGGAAAGATGGTCATGATATCTCCACAGCCTGTTGACTTCTCTTGACCAAACAATGGTAGTCATAGGACCATTCCTATTGCTACATAAGCAGAATGCCACACCTTCCACAGAACTCTAGCAAACACATTCAGGGATTGAATCACAAGCAGGGACAACAATTCAATTGTGACAGACATCATTAGATCAAAAAATTGGGCTAGGTTTTTGACAGCTTAGAGTGGGATCCAACAGGGAATTATGCGCATTGAGAAACTTAGTTTTAACATAATTCCCTGTGCGTGGGGTATATCCCCTGGTATATAACATGCTGCTCTTCACACACATAGGCGTGGAACATGACGGTTAAGAACCAGCGTGCACTGCCACAACTTGCCAAGAATAAAAATTCTGGAGATAAATGAAACCAAGTTGAATCTTCAGAGAATAAACATCTAATACTTTGCAGTGGGCGGTACTAATGGGCAATCGGAAGGTTTCCCCACAGACGGTGAGAGCATTGCATTTGTGTTTTGACATGGAATGTTGTTGACGGAATTAATATTGTTTGCCGTGTACGCATTGCTCTAAATCCTCGCTGATGAATATTCAACTGGAACTGTTGAAAATCGTTCAACACGCAGTTGGCAGTAATTCCGGCTGTTTGCTCACTGTGAGGGAGGACAAAAAGCAGATTACGGCAACTCAACTCCTAAAAAAAGGCTCGGTGGCCATTTTGGAAGAGAAAAAAGCATGAAGAATTTCTGATAAACCCTCATTATAAATACAATATTACTCTATTTCTGTCGGTCAATATGCCTGTCAAGCTGATTCCCACGTAGTTACTTTTAAAATTTTCTTGGCCGCATAGCGTTACTTTAAAATGTCAGCTGACGAAAGCAATGTGCCTGTGGGCTTCAAGGTACAAAGCAGCTTCAGTCCCTGGCAGAACAAAACCAGTTACCTCCCCCGCTGCGATGGGAGCCTGGTAGTGCGATAGTGAATTTGATTCAGTAAGCACAACTCGCCATCTTGCCTGGCAGCCGGTGAGATGGAGATTTAAGGATCTGAAAAGCCACATCTCTCGCTAGCCTGCAAAACATCATTGAGATTCGCTTCCACCATTGCCGCTCCACCCATTCCTTTGCTCTTGGCGTGCTGCTGCCAAGATTCATCATGCAGGTTTCCCAACTCCTCATTAACATCAACAGAAAGGCAACACGGAGCAGTGAGGAATCAGTTCCTGCTGGAGGCACCTTGTCTCGTATCTCTGAAGCACACCCAGATGCGTGGAGCTCCAGCCATGAAGGAGCAGGATTGGGCCTCTTCCAGCCAGAGAGAGAGAAACATTCCTGGTGCATGAGTGGGAGTGGGAAGAGAGTTGGGTGAGCATAGGAAGAGAGTGGCGGAGAAGGTGAGAGAGGGAGAAGGACGAGAAGAAAGGGGAACATTGAAGGACAGTGAATAGGAGAAGAAGTTAGTTGGGTTCTGTAACTTGCTGGTTTTGTGCTCAATTGGGTCATCCAGAGTCCTGGACCAAAATGCCAGTAAAAGTCCAAATCCCATCTCGGCAACTATAGAATTTAGCTCAATAAATAATAAGACATTTTTCATCAGCAGTGAATGTTGGAAAAAACAAGCTTGGTTTATTAATGTCCTTCAGAGAAGGAAGGTCTTCTATTTATATGTGGTTCCAGAGGTGTGGCAATGTAGTTGACTCTTATTGAGAGAGGCAAGTTAGTAATTTGCTGGGACCTTGACAAAAAATCTTCTCGAGTCACAGGCGGTGTCCTGGAGGACTGGAGAGTCTCCCATGTTGTTCCTTTGTTTAAGAGGGAAATAGGGATCATTCAGGAAATGATGGACTGGTGAGCCTCACATCAATGGTACGGAAGCTATTGTGGAGGAATCTAAGGGATAGGATTTGCATTTGGAAGAGAATGGTATAATTAGGTGCAGTCACCATGGCTTTGTCCAGGGCACGTCATGTCTAGTAAACTTATATTGAGTTTTTTGAGAATGTGATGTAGGTGATTGATGTGGGTAGGTCAGTGGATGTGATATACATGGATTTTAGTAAAGCCATTAGTATAGTCCCTTGTGATAAGCTGATCCAGAAGATTACGGTGCATGGGATCCTCGATGACTCGTTAGTTTGAATCCAGAATTGACCCATCTACATTTTCAACCAAGTTATATATCCTACAAAAAATTGAGGTTCCAGCACTGATTTTGAATTACCTGAATGAAAGGCCGGGATGTGGAGAGGATGATTCTAGTAGTGGGAGAGTCTCGGACCAGAAGACACGGCCTCAGAATAAAAGGACGTATGTTTAGAAAGGAGATAAAAAGGAATTGTTTTAGTCAGAGTGTGGTATTTCTGTGGAATACATTGCCACGGATGCTGTGTAGGCCCAGTCATAGAAAATAAAGTGGAGTTTGACAGATTCTTGATTAGTAATGGTGTCAAAGATTATGGGGAGAAGGCAGGCGAATGGGGTTGTGGGGAAAATATAGATCAGCCATTGATTGAATGACAGAGTAGACATGATGGGTTGAATGGCCTAATTCTGCTGTGACTTATGAACTAAGGAACATCACTGGTCACAAACCTCCAGCCCAAATAAGGTTCTTCCATCGCTATCCTCTGTTTTCTGATGGTAAATCTGTACATTGGGATTTGGCATGGAAGATATGAAGCTGATGTTTCCTCTGGCAAAAGTATCCAGAGCCAGGGGTCACATGGAGAGGAGAAAAAATATATTCATCTAGAGACTAGTGCATCTTTGAATTGCGCCATTGTTGAGAATATTTAAAAGGGTATAGCGAGACACATGTTTTGAAACAAAGTGTCTTTGTTGTGTTACACAGAGAACAGCTCACACTCGACTGGGGAGGGTTCTCCCAGAGTTCTATATATATATATATATATCAGGGCACACCCTTAAACCATGTGACGACTTATTCCCGCCAAACATAGTCACGTGACCCAGCCAGGTCGAGGGTCCGCCCAGTAAGCGGCCGAACCACCAGGTGGCGCCACAAGGGTTCAATAGATTTTGGATGTTATGGTAATCAAGGATGCAAGGTAAAAGATCAGCCACAATCTTGTGGAATGACAGAACAGGCACCAGGCCCATTTCCGTTTATATTTCTTAAATTCTTACAGTCAATACTTCAATGGATCGAGCCATGTGGTCCTTGCCTGAGAAAATCAACTGAAAGGGAATTTAGCATTGTTGGCTAAATTGTTGGCTGATGGGCAAGTTGGAAAAGGTCACATAATCACAAACACAAACATTTGCTTTTATTGGGTACCTCAGCTTCCACACTGAGCAGAGATATGTTCTTCCCCATTTGCTTGTGTGGAAGGGGTTGGATACATTGATTGTGTTGTCCATTTATTTATGCTTTGCAGTTAGCATGGGTCATCGATTCTGTAAATCTCTGGTTCAGAAACTTCCATCAACAATGGAAATCACAAATTGCAGGAGTAACTCAGCGGGTCAGGCAGCATCCCTGGAGAACATGGATAGATAACATCTTGGGCCAGGACCCTCTTCAGACTCTCAGCCCAAAACATCACCGATCCATGTTCTCCAGGGATGCTGCAGGTATAAAATCGGCAACAAATAATCTGTTCAAATTAAAGGATTTTTTTGTGTGCAATTTATGCCGTAGCCAATCCAATAGTTTAATTTAGTTTAGTCTAGTTTTGTTTAGAGATGCAACGGATAAACAGGCGTTTCCACACTGCGGGCAATTTATAGGCGGCCATTAACCTATAAACCTGTACGTCTTTGCAGTGTGGAGGAAAAAAGGAGCACCCGGGGATAACCCATGCTGTCACAGGTAGTACGTGCAAACTCCATACAGACAGCACCTGTAACCAGTATCTAACCCAGGTCCTTGGCGCTGTAAGGTTGCAACTCTACCGCTGTGCCACCCTGCTGCCATAAATATCTCAGGCATTTAGTACAAACAAGGAACTGAAAATGCTGGTTTACACAAAAAAAACACAAAGTGCTGGAGTAACTCAACGGGTCAGGCAGCATTGTTGGAGAAAATGGATAGGTGACGTTTCGGGTTGGAATCCTTCCTCATACTTCTCCAGTTTCTTCTGATGTTTCGTGATCTGAAACGTCAACTTTCCACGTTCTCCAGAGATGCTGCCTATTCCGCTGAATTACTGCAGCACTTTGTGACCACAGGCATTTAGTTACTAAAACTGCCAAGGCACACAAGCTTTGAAATCTTTAAATCTATAACAAAAATTAGTTTTAGGTTTCAAGAATCTCGGATCACACCACTCAAAGACTAAACTTAGTAGTCCAACACTGATGGATGGGCGACCTCTTCAATTCTTGAGGAATTACGCATATAATGCAAATTCATCACAAGTGGGTGATAATGCATACTTTCTGTCTTTATATAAATTAACAAAAATGTCAAATTCATTTAGGGGTGAAAGGAAGCTTTTTTAAAATAGAATTTAAATTCAGCATAAACTAATAGCTAAACTATCTAAACAGATGAATGGACTCACATATGTTTGTGCCCACTCATATAAATTACAGGAAGCACGGATAAATCATGGGACCTTTTGAACACTAACCTAAGGCTGGTTGTACGTTTGCAATCACAGGACACTCCTTTGTGCACCATTTTAAATTAGATTTTAATAAGTACTCCATTAATTTTAATGTCTTCAAACAAGAGAAAGATATGGCATTTAGCACCGATCTATTTATATTAACCATAGTTTATGGCAGAAGAGAGGAGAAATCACAATGGCTAAATGATACAAAGGAATTGGGAAACCTGGAAACAATTGAGGCAGATAAGGAGTAAAATCTCAATGGTTCAATTGCCGCACTAAAATCCAGATGCCTGGCCCATTGATTGGGTGACATTAGTTGGATTTCCAACAAGGAATTTGAGAAATTTTAATTCAATGTGGATCACTAGGTTACTGGCAGACAGGAAGCAGCATGTAAGGCTGGAGAAAGCACATCTTGGACCCCCAAACGCTCAGCATTGGAGCACCGCAAGGCTGCGTACTCTCTCCTCTACTCTCTCTACACCAATGACTGCACCTCCACTGACTCCTCTATCAAGCTTCTTAAGTATGCGGATAACACATTTATGTTTTATTATTATTAATGTTTAGTGTTTTCTGAGTCATTCATAACTGTCACTGTATGTCATGTTGTTACTTGTTCATGTGGAACAAAAAATGGCAGGTGTTTCTAGGAATAATACAGAAGGTGCATTCCTAGGAGGAAGAAAGATTCCATGGGGAGAAAGGGACGACCATGGCTGACAAGGGACGTCAGGGACAGTATAAAAATTAAAGCGAAGAAGTACAACATAGCAAAGATGAGCGGGAAGCAAGAGGATTGGGTAATGTTTTCAATTCAGATTCTTGATAAGCAAGGGAATTAGCAAGCTCCATTATGGCAGAATATGGCACAAAATGCAAGAGTAATTCAGCGGGTCATGCAGCATGCCTGGAGAAAAGGAATTGGTGACTTTTCAGGTCAGAACCCTTCTTCAGACTGAAAGATAGAGGGGACAGGGGTGTAGGGAGACTGGAGGTGGAAAAAGGCCAGAACAAATCAGGCTGGCAACAGATGTCCTCAGGAAGGGTGGAGTCCATACTGGTCCATTGTTGGCTCCCGGCAAACCCAGGCCGGTGTCACCGAAGCTGCCACCGCTGACCCGCATCGACTCCCCGAGGCTACCGATGCTTCCACTCTACGCCTCCCCAGGGCCAACAATAAATATCTTCGGTATCAACCAGCACCTGCATTTCCTTCCTACATAGTTAAGGCAGGACTATTTCATGTAACTATCACATCTGGCATAAAAGATGATCCTCCAATTGGGCAGCATCTGTGGAAGAATGTCCTCTCCTCCCCTTTCCCCTGCAGCTTACAAAGGGTGGTGTGTGTATGGAACGTGCTGCCGGAGGTAGTAGGTGTAGCAGGTACTATGCCAACTCTTATAAAACATTTCGACAGGTACATGGATAGGACAGGTTTAGAAGGTTATGGGCCAAATGCAGGCAGGTGGGTCTAGTGTTGTGGCATGTTAGTCGGTGTGGGCAAGTTGGGCTCAAGGCCCATTTTCCACACTGCATCACTCTATGACTCTGACTTGTTTAATATTTCCACTTCTGATGGAAGGTTATTGACCCGTAAAATTCACACCACGAAGCTGACTAACGAGAAAAGTTGGTGTTATTGCAAAGAAAATTGTATATAATATATTGCCAAAAAGAGCAGGAATCTGTAGATAGAGATTTTTCAGAATTCTGCAAAAGGATGGATACTTAAGGAAAATGAAAGTAGAATATAAAAATAACAACCAGAAACACAAAGCTGATTATAAAAGCATCCAGAGGCATATAAAACAATGAGTGAAAATAACTATGCCCGTCACAAAATGAAATAGGAGAAATTACATCGGGGACTAAGGAAATAGCAGGAAAGGATAGGGGAGCACAGTGGCAGAGTTGCTGCCCTACTTCGATCCTGACTGCACTGTCTGTATAGTTTTCTTCGGGTGCTCCGGTTACCTCCCACACTATAAAGGCGTACAGATTTGTAGGTTTGTTGGCGTCTGTAAATTATAAATTGTCCCCAGTGTGTAGGATAGTGCTAGTGTACGGGATGATCAGTGGGGACTAGGTGGGCTGAAGGGCCTGTTTCCATGCTGTATCTCTAACGCCTAAAGAAATTAAATACATCTTGCACCTGTTTTGGAAAAGAAAATGAGTCAGAGGGTCACGCACCTCAGGCAAGCTGTTCTACTGCATTTGCTATTCATGATATGGACTACTTTGGTGAAGCAAAGCGTGGCAGTGGGCGTCATGGGAAAGAAAGTGGGGGGCACGAGGAGTTCTTGAAGTTCAGCAAAGATTCACTGTTGTTTAAGTGAATACATTACTTCAACAGGAGATTTAACTCCTAACCTGCTGAATGTACAGGAACTGGAAGATAGCAAGAACAGATGCTGTCATTAGCACTTTACAGGGTGGGTATCCTCACAGGATCCCATCCCCGACCCTCCACGCGACTCCACCCAGCATAGATTTTAAGTTTCTATCCCCTCAGCTTGGCAGCAGCCTATCTGTGATAATTAGATGTTGAATTAAACAGCCAACCTGCTGCAATGATTAGAGCAATGTCGTTGTGTATAATCAACAATGCATGATCTCCTGTGATTATCACAGGCAATTATCACCCTGCCTAAGTTGGAAGAGGAAGAGGAATTTTAATAATTACTTCTCACATTAGTAAGTTATATTGCAAGGAAGGCGTCCACGAGCCCTGGGGGGACGGAGTAACACCATGGCTGGACCGAGAGAGTGGAAAGGAGCGAGAGAGAGAAGAGAGAGGGAGGGAGGGGAGAGAGGTGAGGAGTAGATATGATGTGAGAGACGGGAGAGAAAGGGGGAGAGAGAGTGGAGTTGATAGAGAGAGAAGATCGAGTGAGTTTTCTTGGGCTCGAGAGCTTCTTGCTTTAGTTTCCTTCTTTCCTCTCCCTCTATCTCCCTCTTCCCTTTCTCAGAGGGGTGAAAGAGGGAGTGATAACAGCTTGTAAGGGTTGTTATAAAATGATGAGTCCTTAACCTGACATACAGAGCTACAGAGCAGAAAGCTTTTTACTGTACCTCGTTACACATGACAATGCTAAACATAAAAAATCTGTTCTGCCTATCGCAGGATTCACTTTATATGTTTGTCATTGAAATGTCCATAATATCTATATATCTATGTGGATATATAACTCTCATCTCGTTTGTTTGTATGCGTGCGTGTGCGTGAGATACCAAAACCCCGCCAAAACGGTACACGGTAGTGCTACAATTTAATGAGAAATACCCAGACTTTATACCATCCCCGCCTCTTGTACAGCTTCCTGTGCCACCCTCCCGTACTACAATCACTGAAGAAAGGCCCTAACCTGAAACATTTATCCATGTCCTCCTGAGACGCTGCCTGACCCTCTGAGTTAATCCCGCGCTTTGTGTTTTTCACCTATTACATAAAAGCACCTCTATGAATGTTTTTAAAATGCATGTGACCACACTTTTCACAGGTAGTGCTTTGACTAAATCTCTCATTCCAAATGTTTAATGTTTTATGTTTTATTCTTAACGTTTTACTGTATGTCGTGATGTTACTTGCAAGGGGAGCACCAAGGAAGATTCCTTGTATGTGTACATCCTTGGCCAATAAATGTATGAATTAAATAATTAATTAATCAGTTAATTAATTAATTGCTTAAATCATTCAAATCCTGTTGTCATGCACACATCCCATTTAGTTCTCGCCTGCCATGACTTTCCTCACTTTACTTTGACCTCACTTTCCCAAATACCCGACAATAGCCAACGTCCCTCCCACACTCCCACACGCCATGCACCGAACTAACCCAACCCTACCACCTACCTCATTGGAGACGCTTGGATTATCTTTAATCAGACTTTGCTGCACTTCATCTTGCAGTAATCGTTATTTCCTCTATCATGTATCTGTACACTGAGGATGGCTCGATGGTAATCATGTATTGTGTTTCCGTTGACTGGTGGGCACGCACAATTTACACTGGCACCATCCTCTCCACTTCCACTCTATCCAAGCCTGTTTACAGCCTGCCACATTTTCTACATTATAATGCCCCTGTCCCACTTAGGAAACCTGAACAGAAACCTCTGGAGACGTTGTGCCCCACCCAAGGTTTTGGTGCGGTTCCTGGAGGTTCCCGGAGGTTTTTGTCAGTCTGCTTCCACTACCTGCAACCTCCGGCAACCACCTGCAACCTCCGGGAACTGCACGGAAACCTTGGGTGGGGCGCAAAGTCTCCAGAGGTTTCCGTTCAGGTTTCCTAAGTGGGACAGGGGCTTAACTGTGACCACACATCAAGGGTAACGCACTGTGAGAACTGGTGGAAGGGGAGATGGGATAGAACACAGTGGTGCCAGTTCTTGCCACGTATAGTCATACAGGGAATAGCAGACAGGTTATTCACATTTCAGGCCACAGATCTCTCCCTTCCAGAAATGCAGTAAGACACAGCCACACTGTCCAGCCTGAAGAAGGGTCCCGGCCTTTGCTGCAAAATAGGTCTGCTATTACAGTAGAAACAAGGAACTGCATTTGCCGGTTTACCAAAGAAAATCACAAAGTGCTGGAGTAACTCAGCGGTCCAGGCAGCAGCCTTGGAATTGTTTTGCGTCGGGACAAAGCAAATTAAACCAGCATCTGCAGTTCCTTTCTACACATTTGGTCAGGCAGCATCCCTGGAGAACACGGATAGATGGCATTATGGGTTGGGACCCTTCTTTAGACTGACCCTTCTTCTGACTGCTATTACAGGTTCAGCTTGAGGCAGCAACAGCAAGCTTATTTACATGCTGAAAATCAGCTGTGAGACAGGAGGCTAAATATCAGAGAATTTACAATTTCCGTTCTGAACGAATTCAGATCTTTGATGTCTTTAAATGTTTGCGACTGTTTTAATTTTTTTTATAAAGCGATTTGAAGAAATGTAATGGTAGGTTTAATTTTTAATAGTTTTTGAATCCCTGAAATGGCAGGAGACTCAGTTCGGAGTTGTGACCCAGGCAGCTGACAAAGCAATTCAGTGGGCAGGTCTTGTCGCTTACCAACAGCAAGGTGCCTGAGTGATGCTGGGCCTTGTTGAACAGGAGAAGATGGCTTTACTGACAAAGTGATGTCCTGCTCGAGGTAAGAGTTGGCTTAGTGGGTCGGTGACTTGAGTACATCCGTCAAGCAGTCAGTGGCGGATTCAAGCAATTATCACAATACGCTGAGTAAAAAATGTCATATGCTGAGAGAATGGAGCGGCTGGGCTTGTATATTCTGGAATTTAGAATGATGAGAGGAGATCTTATTGAAACATATAAGATTGTTAAGGGTTTGGACACGCTACAGGCAGGAAACATGTTCCCGATGTTGGGGGAGTCCAGAACAAGGGGCCACAGTTTAAGAATAAGGGGTAAGCCATTTAGAACGGAGATGAGGAAACACTTTTTCACACAGAGAATTGTGAGTCTGTAGAATTCTCTGCCTCAGAGGGCGGTGGAGGCCGGTTCTCTGGATACTTTCAAGAGAGAGCTTGACAGGGCTCTTAAAGATAGTGGTCAGGGAATGTGGGGAGAAGGCAGGAACTGGGTACTGATTGTGGATGATAAGCCATGATCACATTGAATGGTGGTGCTGGCTCGAAGGGCCGAATGGCCTACTCCTGCACCTATTGTCTAAAAAAGTGCATCATTCTACTGATGCGTACAACTCATTCTTTAGTTTAGTTTATTTTCCTGTACTGGTACAGTCTAAAACTTTTCTTGCGTGCTATCCAGTCAGCGGAAAGATGATTACAAGCAAGCCATCCACATTGTAAAGATACAGGATGAAGGGTATGACGTTTAGTGCAAGATACAAAGTCCAGTACAGTCCCATTAAAATGACGTCCGAAGGTCTCCAATGTACTTTTTAAAATTTGCTTTGTTATGCCCCTGTCCCACTTAGGAAACCTGAACGGAAACCTCTGGAGACTTTGCGCCCCACCCAAGGTTTCCGTGCGGTTCCCGGAGGTTGCAGGTGGTTGTCGGAGGTTGCAGGTAGTGGAAGCAGGTAGGGAGACTGACAAAAACCTCCGGGAACCGCACGGAAACCTTGGGTGGGGCGCAAAGTCTCCAGAGGTTTCCGTTCAGGTTTCCTAAGTGGGACAGGGGCATTACGTTACACTCATTACAATGTATATTAACGTAGAAACAAGAAACTGCAGATGTTGGTTTAGCAAAATGACACAAAGTACTGGAGTAACTCAGCGGGCCAGGCACATGGGCAGAAATCCTTGGGGGGGACAGGGGACACTCGCCCCCCCCCCCCCCCCCTCCCCTCCCCCACCCCCTCCATCTCCCCCCCCCCATGCTTTGAGAGGTGGGAGACAACCCCGCCCCATGTTTTGTAATCCGGACTTTATCTGACGCTTTCTAAGGGCTGATTCGGCCCATTCGTGGGGCCTTTCAGCGCCCGGCACGGCTTAAAATCAAACTGCTGCATCGAGGCGATCGAGGCTCCCGATGTTGAACCCCCCGCCGGCCGATGAAAGACCCCGTGTGTGCGCATGCGTGCGCGTGTTTGTGTGCGCATGCGCATGCGCGTGCATGGCCGCCAAGAATTGTTTTGATAGATTTCCGTGCCTGGTCAGGCAGCATCTGTGGAGAACATGGATATGCAATGTTTCGGGTCGGGACCCTTGTCATTACTCTCCGACCATCAGACGTTGTTACACGACATTTGGCTTTATGAGCATTGTACAGTGCAGTGAATGTAACTTGTACAATTACACCACATTCCATGTAATGTGAATTGTTCCTGTTCTCTTAATGCAACATACCAGCACACCACGCTCAATGCAAGGTATATGATTTCTGAAAAGTTCACACTTATTTATTGAGATCATGGCTTTGCATCTGTTTTTGTAAATCATTCATGTCGAGCGTCCTTGGATAGATTTTAAATGCTTCTTTACTGTGTTGCACAGGCAAACAACACATATAAACAAACTGCTGGAGGAACTGTATTGTGAAGGAAATGGACAGTGGACACTTCAAGCCTGAACCATTTCTCAGACACTTCCCCGCACTTCTTTCTACCAATAATCTCCCCTCTACTCCAGTCTTGAAGAAGGTTCCTGACACAAAACATTGCCCATTCATTTCCCTCTATAAACGCTGCCTGTCCCGCTACCTTCCTCCAGCACGTTGTTCTTTGCTCTAGATTCCAGTATCTGCAATCTCTTGTGATGCCAGGCACTATTATTTTTAAGCCACCTGTACAGATACTTTTTTCACATATTCCGAAAGTGATCACAGCCAGAAATAACAGCGACTTCTAAAGAACTGTGCAGGTGTGATTTGCGCACATACACAACTTCCTCTGTATCATTGTCAGAGCTGCAGAAAGCATCCTTGCCAGAGTCTGCAGCTGAGTCTGTTCAGCCCTGGACATGTGCTTCAATGGAGACTTACTGCCAACTCTTTGTAGTTTTGCAATCAGTTGTGCACACCTTCTACAGTGAGAATACAGGATCAGGAGTTGCCCCTCCATCTTTCCTCCCATTTTGTCAGACCATGCTTTATCTGAAATCCAAAACTGGAATTCATTGCCACAGATGGCTGTGGAGGCCAAGTCAATATATATTTTTAAGGCGGAGATTGACAGATTCTTGATTAGTAATGGGCCTGTCCCACTTAGGTGATTTTTCAGGCGACTGCCGGCGACTGTCAGAGTGGAACACACACACACACACATTGCTTCATTCACCAGCCCGTTATGCGGGCGGGGGACAGGGCAAACAGGGGGAGTGCAGTCTTGAGTGAAATTCACACGGTGCAAAGCCAATGTGATACAGAAGGTTGGCGCCGTAATTACGACGGTGAAAGCACAGTGTACGGGAAGGGTCACGTAAGTCCCTTAAAAGAGGGGGAAGAGGGGGGGGGGTGTGAGAGGGGGGAGAAGGGGGGAGATGGAAGAGATATGGGGAGAAGGAGTGGAGACAACTTTTAAGAAACCAGAAATACACAGCTGTGAAGCTCGGAGGACATTAACATTACCGGTCGGTTATCCTTGGTTCTGAAAACGACTGCTTACGTTTTTTTTCCCAATGAGCCAATGAAATTCACCGGTCAGCACCGGCTACAACCTACGAGAACCTACGACCTCCTGGCAACCCACTAGGACCTCCTGGCGACCCACCTATGGCAAGAGAATTCTCGCTATTCTCCATGGGGGCTTCATTCTGGACGCCGCTAATATGTTGAAAAATTTGCGTTGACCATAAAGAGGCTGCGACTAGTTCCCAGAATGCGGGAATTCCTCGCGACCATGAAGGCGACTCCCCGGCAACCACCAGCGAACATGTGGCGACCATGTGACGACTGCATAGTCTCCTGCAGTCGCCTAAAAAGTCGCCTAAGTGGGACAGGTCCATAAGGGTATCAGGGGTTATGGGGAGAAGGCAGGAGAATGGGGTTGAGAGGGAAGGATAAATTAGCTATGATTGAATGACGAGGTAGAATTGATGGGCCGAATGACCTAATTCTGCTCCTAGAACTTATGAACTTATGAAATGTCACCCATCCTTTTTCTCCAGAAATGTTGCCTGACTCGCTGAGTTAATCCAGCGTTTTATGTTTATCTTCAGTATAAACCAACATCTGCAGTTCCTTCCTTCACATGCTTTATCTGAAGTTCCTTCCTACACCTGTTTATCTTGCTTTGCTGACTATGCTGCAAAACTATTGTCCAACGAAAATTAACTTCAATCTCGAATATTTGAATCGCTCCTGTGCCCATGGCCTTTTGAGGGACATTTCCATGTTTCTACTTACCCTGTTTCCAAAAATGCTTCACTATTTCACTGTTCAAAGGCCAGATATTTAGGCTCCCTTGTTTGAGAAGCCACCCAAAGGAACTAGTTTCTTAATGTCTTCCCTATCAAATCAATTAGATCAATACTCAGTTATACGTACCCATTGAAATATAGAGCAAATATCATCCAAAATTTGTTGCATACTCAATGGTCACAGAAAATAAATCTAAGGACGATGGATCAGAGCAGAGCTGAAGCTTAAAACTGCGTATCATTAGTACTGAATAATCAGCATCTGAATATTCATGGACTGTTTGCACAATGGTTCAAAACTGTTAAATTATACATACGTTACCTTGTACTGAAGGCAAATTAGAATCAAAATGCATCTACTTGATAATCATTAAATTCTGCCGGAAATGCTCAGTATAATATCACCATGTGGTGAAAGAAAGGATTATTCTGTAGTTTCTAACAGCTTTAGCAGAGGTTAACATAATAACCAACACTGAAAATATCATGCGTGCAGCAAAATATGCTCAAAGCCCATTAATAATAAAGTCAGGCCGAGCTTTAAAAGGAAATCGATTTTTTTAAAATGGATATTCTGAGGGAAATCTGAAGCCCCTCATCAGAAAATAGTAGCTTTTCTTTATTGGGTTTCCTGGCGAGTGTTGGGAGTCTTTCTGTGCATTTTTCCCCTTCTCCCAGAGGGAGCATCTTTTATCAGTGGTCCTGCCTCTTGGCTTCTTAGGCCTTAACACTGCAAGCAACCCAATTAGCTGAGAAGAGAGGTCTCCTCACAGCAAGAAAGGACATGTGCCTTGGTTAATGAGGTAGGTTGCATGATCGCATGTAGATTGAATTTCAGGAAGAAAATTAATTGAGACTTAATACTGTAAACCTTGCCCCAAAGTAAAAGCTGCATCAGAAATTTGCATAGTAAAACCCCAGAGAGCATATTAAACCAAGATAAAACAGTTTTCACGGGAAACTTATCGAGGAATTGTATTTAGCTGCTCAATTTGACGAGTCTCACCCTGGTCACTCCCTCTTCTCCCCTCTACCATCAGGGAAGAGGTGTAGAACATGTGCACCTCCAGATTCAGGAACAGTTTCATCCCATCTGTTATCAGGTAATTAAACCATCATTCTACCAACAACTAGAGAGCAGTCCTGAGTTATTATCTACCTGATTGGAGACAGTCGAACTAGCTTTAATCGGACTTCACTGGACTTTATCTTACACTAAACGTTATTCTCTTTCTCATGTATCTGTACACTGTGGACGGCTCGATAGTAATCATGTACAGTCTTTCCGCTGACGGGTTGGCACACGGCAATAGCTTTTCACTGTAACTCAGTACAGGTGACAATAAACTAAACTAAACTAAAACTTAGGATAGTTATGATCGGTGAAGGCCAAAGTACCTGGAATATCAGCACACTTGTACCAAATTATAACACCCAAATGTTTAATATCTCAACAAAAATGTCATAAAAATTTAACTGCAGCCTATATGAAATACTTATACAGGTTCTCCAAAAAAACTATTTAGAAATTGAGATTTTGAATGAATAAAGAAAAACAAGAGCAGAAAATGCTGGAAATAGTTGATTAATTCCGATGAAGGGTGTTCACTCTGGTATGTTTCTTTTCCCACATGTATGGCTTGATCAGTATTTACAGCATTTTCTGGGATTTTAGTTAGATTTGCAGCCTGAGCCGTTTTCTTTTTGATTTTCACTTACTTAACGAATAATGAAGACCCTGGGTGAGTTCACAGATACAGTTCAGAAACAGGCCCTTCAGCCCGCTGAGTCCATGCTGACATTAAACATCCATCTACACTAATCTCATTCTTTCTTTCTCCCCACTTACCCACACACTCAGGGCAATTTGTTTAGTTTCGTTTATTGTCACATGTAGTGAGGTACAGTGAAAAGCTTTTTGTGGCATTCTAACTATCAGCAAAAAAAACATATATCATTACAATCGAGCCATCCACAGTGTACAGATATATGATAAAGGGAATAACATTTAGTGCAAACTATAGTCCAATAAAGTCTGATTAAAGATAGTCCGAGGGTCTTCAATGAGGTGTAGATAGTACGTCAGGAAGGCTCACTAGTTGTTGGTAGGATGGTTCATTTGCCTGATAACAGCTGGGAAGAAACGGTCCCTGAATCTGGAGGTGTGCGTTTTCATAATTCTACATCTCTTGCCTGATGGAAGAGGGGAGAAGAGGGAGTGGCTGGTGTGAGACTCATCCTCAGTAATGCTGGCGGCCTTGCCGAGGCAATTTACAGTGGCCCATTAACATTCTCACCCGTGTCTTATGGGTGTGGGAGAAAACCTAGACACTTGAAAGAAATTCCCAGGGAGGACATGCACACTCCACTCAGACAGCGCTGGAGGTCAGGATCGAAGCTGAATGACCGGAGCTTGCTCCAGAATGCTTGGAGTACTGGCAACTCACTGTGGAACATCTCGAATCAGACTTGGACAACCAAGAGACATAGTTCAGAAGCAGAACGCCCCCGTCGCAGTCACAAGTCACTGCAAACCACCCTGATTTGCCCCCCTGCAGGAACTATACATCAGGAGGTGCAACTCCAGAGCCAACAATATCATGAGAGACCCCTTCTACCCTTGCAACGGACTGTTCCAGCTGCTACGGTCAGGCAAACGCCTCTGCCATGCCGTGAGAACGGAGAGGTTGAGAAGGAGTTTCTTCCCAGAGGCCATTCGGACTGTAAACGCCTATCTCACCAGGGACTAACTCTACTGAACGTTTTTACTTCCATTATTTATTATGTAAAAGAATATGTGTGTTATGATTGTGTTTATAGTTTGTTTGGTTGTTTGTCTTTTGCACAAAAGTCCGCGAGCATTGCCACTTTCATTTCACTGCACATCTCGTATGTGTATGTGACAAATAAACTTGACTTGACTTGACTTGACTTGACTAGGCAGCAACAGTTGACCCAGGTCTCAAGGTCAGGAAATAAAAAGTTATCACTTGATGCCCAGCTGCTCCAAAACTGTTGCAGGAACTCAGAGAGCCACCGTGGAATGTCACAATTAATTCCCAATGCATGCACAGAAACCCCACTACCCAGTGGGGCTTTGTACAATCAATGTATCCCTTTAATTTCAATGTACACTGTTAATCCAAAGGACCCAATGTGGCAGCTCAACTTTTGCAATGGTCATTGAAGCACAAATTAGCATTATTATTAGAATACATAATATTAAAATAATTCTATTAAAAAGGTACAGATGTGAATGTGCCAACATTTGACTGGAGCATTCACAAAAAAATCACACACAACTAAACTATACGATAGGTACTATATATATATAACGTAATATTTTCCTTTTGTTCAGAGATTCTGTCTGACCTGTTGAGTTACTCCAGCTTTTTGTGTCCATCTTCAGTTTAAACCAGCATCTGCAGTTCCTTTCTACACACACGATACTATACTATAGAACGTTATTAATCCCAGGACGGAAATTGTGTGTGTGTGTGGGTATATATATTATACACACACACACATACACATACACACACACGCACACACACGCACACACACACACACACACACACACACACACACACACACACACACACACACACACACACACACACACACACACACACACACACATATATATATATTCATATACACCGTCTTGTTTTCTCGTTTATAACATTGTTTACAGAGTACTGTTTACATATTCTGTTGTGCTGCTGCAAGTAAGGATTTCATTGTTCTAACTGGGACATGAGTTAATAAAAGACTCTTGACTCTTGACTTACGTCGCTAATGTGTGGGATAGAACTAGTGTACGGGTGATCGATGGTCAGCGTGTACTCGGTGGGCCGAAGAGCCTGTTTCCACGCTGTATCTTTAAATTAAACTAAAAATGCAAAAACCAGAGGAAATCTAAAGAAGGGTCTCTACCCGAAACGTCACCCAATTTCTTCTATCCAGAGATGCTGGCTGCTCCATGGAGTTCCCCCGCACAATGAAAGCATGGAATAGTCTTCACCCTACCATAGTTACCCAACCAGATGCAACTAAATTTAAGGTAGCTCTTTTTTCCCAATAAGCCTTTTTTTGCTTAAGTCCAAGTCAAGAGTCAAGAGAGTTTTATTGTCATGTGTCCCAGATAGGACAATGAAATTCTTGCTTGCTGTAGCACAACAGAATATGTAAACATAATACAGAACAGGAGATAAAAGTTCTGTGTGTCTATATACCATAGATCATATATATACACAATAAATAAACAGATAAAGTGCAATAGGCTGATATTTTTCAGAGTTTGGAGTTTGGTTGTGGTGGGTCCACTCCAGTTTAAATTCCATTTGGAATATTTTTGGAGGACCAGGAAACCAAGAAGCAAGAGTTACTCCAGGGAGTTACTCCAACTCCAAGGAGTGATTCTGCGTTGGTTTTCAGCGGTCACGACGAGGCAGCGACCGGACAGCAATGGCGGCCAGATCTCCCACAATGCAAAGGGAGGAAGAAAGTACCCTGCGCCAACCAGTTTCCGTGGCAGTGCGCATGTGCAGAGCGGCACATGCGCACAACCACAGCCGATGATGCGCTGGCTGTGGCTGTACGCATGTGCAGGGGGAGGACGTGCAGGCTGTGGCAGTGCACATGTGCAAGGCAGATGAGCGGGCGGAGAGCGGAGAACCGGTGGCCCGGATATGGATACAGATGGCGGGCGGAGATGGAGAGTGACAGAGAGAGAGATAGAGAGGGGGACCCGCTCAGAGTTGAACGATAGGTGTCCCGGGTGCTTGCCAAGCCGGGCAAAATGACACGACTTTCAGGTTGCCCAGCGGGACTTTAGGTCGCCATTGGCACCCGGGCAACCGTTAATTTCGAGCCCTGCACACACAATCTTCAATTCTGATGAATGGCTTCCGCTCTGGAATTTGATTATGTTTCCCATGTTCCTCTTTCACACATATGTGGCCTGACAGGTATATTCTGATATATCTAACACTACACATATACTGCATGCACAGACACAGACACAGACATAGACACACACACATATATCTTTATGTCTGTGTCTTTTTATATCTATCTATCTATCTGTCTGTCTGTCTGTCTGTCTGTCTGTCTGTCTGTCTGTCTGTCTGTCTGTCTGTCTGTCTGTGTGTATATATATATGTGTGTGTGTGTGTGTGTGTGTGTGTGTGTGTATATATATATCTATCTATTATATATTAAAACTGTGTGCCTGCCGCCGTCTGCGTCCATCCGTCCGGCTGCCGGCCGCCTTTCTTCCTTTGATTCCTTGCAACTCTGAAACCAGACGCAGAATCGCCGAGATCTTTTCCATTTCGGTAGAGATTTCACTTTTCTTTCAAAGTATCCACTCCTGATTACATTTTGTCGTGTTTATGTACACATTTTTAATCAAATCCTTCTCCCCCCCCCCCCCCCACCCCCCCAATATTTCAAAAATAAACTGGCTTCTCACCCATAGAAGCAGCCCCAGCCCCAGCCCCTGGTGAACGTTCCATCGTGTGATGTCACAATGCCCAATGCTCAAAGACATTCTTGCCATAGAGGGAGTACAGAGAAGGTTCACCAGACTGATTCCTGGGATGTCAGGACTTTCATATGAATAAAGACTGGATAGACTCGGCTTGTACTCGCTAGATTTTAGAAGATTGAGGGGGTACCTTATAGAAACTTACAAAATTCTTAAGGGGTTGGACAGGCTAGATGCAGGAAGATTGTTCCAGATGTTGGGGAAGTCCAGAACAAGGGGTCACAGTTTAAGGATAAGGGGTAAATCTTTTATGACCGAGATGAGAAAAACATTTTTCACACAGAGTGGTGAATCTCTGGAATTCACTGGCACAGAAGGTAGTTGAGGCCAGTTCATTGGCTATATTTAAGAGGGAGTTAGATGTGGCCCTGGTGGCTAAAGGGATCAGGGGGTATGGAGAGAAGGCAGGTACAGGATACTGAGTTGGATGATCAGCCATGATCATATTGAATGGTTGTGCAGCCTCGAAGGGCCGAATGGCCTACTCCTGCACTTAATTTCTATGTTTCTATGCTTCCCTCTCCTCACCCCTCTCCCACCCATCCCTCTCTCCCCCACCCCCCCTTCCCTCTCTCCACCCGCCCCCTTCCTCCTACCCCTCTGTCCCTCTTCCATCACTCCCCCTACCCCTCTCCTCCTTCCTCCCCACTCTTCCACCTCTCCCCCCTTCCCCCTCCACTCTCCCTCCCCACTCTTTCCCCTCTCTCCCCCCACCCCTCTCCCCCTCCCTCCCTCCCCATCATCCCCCTCCCCCACATCTCTCTCCCCATCCCCCTCTCTCACCCCCTACTCCGCTCTCCTTTCCCTCCCAAATCTGTCCCGTTTCCTCCTCCTCCTCTCCCCTCCCTCCCCTCTTCTCATCCCCCTCCCCCCACCTGTGTGTTTGGGCTCCCCCACCCCCCACCCCCCCCACCCCCCCACCCCCCACCCCCCCCACCCCCCCCCCCACCCCCCACCCCCCCCCCCACCCCCCACCCCCCCCCCCCCGCAAACGCCGTTGGGGACACAGACCCAACGGGTCTGCACTTGGTCTAGTATATATATATATATGTGTGTGTGTGTGTTTGTGTGTGTGTGTGTGTGTGTGTGTGTGTGTGTGTGTGTGTGTGTGTGCGTATATATATATATGTATATATATGTGTGTGTGTGTGTGTGTGTGTGTGTGTGTGTGTATATATATATATATAAATATATTTATGTAAGGCACTGTATCGGAGGGTGCACTAAACTGCTTAGCTAAATATAAATAGCCTCTTCAATTTAGATTCAGCAAAATGTAATGTTAAAATATTATAAGACAGTGCAAGTGTTGGGAGTCCCATAAATGATACTGTCTTCTGCCTTTCATGACCAAGGACAGTTAACTTAAAAACATCTTGGAATCATAGAATTCAATATTGAAGAATGTCATTCAGTCCACGGCTTTTTCTTTCCCCCATAGCCTGCAAATTATTGGACTACAATTGATAATTCAATTTACTTTTCAAAGATCTGATTGACTCCACTGTTTCCACTGGTCCAACAGTCCGTGAGTTCTAAAACCATAACCATATCTGGTGTAGGGAATGTTATTCCTCACCAGAGGACATAGGGTTACGGTGAGGGGGAAAGGTATAATAGGAAACTTTTTCACAAAGAGGGTGGTGGGTGTGTGAAACGAGCTGCCAAAGGAGGTAATTGAGGCAGGTACTATCGCAACGTGTGAGATACAATTAGACAGGTGCAAAGATAGGACAAGTTCAGAGGGATATGGGCCAAATGCAGGCAGGTGGGACTAGTGTAAATGGGACATGTTGGTCGTCGAGGGCAAGCTGGGTTGACGGGCCTGTTTCCATGATGTATGATGCTCACAGCCCACTTGCATCTTTTCAATATCTGCGAATGCAAACATTGCTATCAAATCTCCTCTCAGTCTTCATTGTTACAAGGAGCACAACCCATCTCCTTCAGTGAAATATGGCAGCTGAAAACGCTCAAGTGGGACGCCCCTCCTAAAAATGATGTGGTCAAAATTAGAGAGCAGTGAGGGGGTGAACACAGCCCCATCCTCCTCAATGGAGCTGTTGTAGAGACGGTCGGCAGCTTCAAGTTCCTAGGCATCCATATCACCGGCAACCTCATCTGACCCATCACACTGACCCATCACACTGACCCATCACACTGACCCATCACACTGACCCATCACACTGACCCATCACACTGATTTACTGATCACAACAGTGCAACAGTTTTTACTTTCTGGCCTGTCGATGAGCATTTTCTTGAACATCTATAGATACACTATGAATATAATATTCTGAGGTGATGCATCAGTGATATGGTAACTGACTGCATTGGTAACTGCTCTGCTGTTGACCACTTGAACCTGCAGAGAGTGGTGAACACAACCCCATTGATAGTCTAATCAGTGTTTCACAGGATCAAAACATTCACCATTCATTGAAAATGCAACGTTGCCTAGATATTCATCCCTAGACAGAAGCACACCTTATAGGAACTACATAATGTATTTGGAACAACATATATACACTGAACTGTTTTTTTGTTTACTACCGACCGGTATTTGCATATTCTGTTGTGCTGCTGCAAGTCAGAATTTCATTGTTCTGTCTGGGACATATGACAATAAAACACTCTTGACTCTTGGCTCTCTAGATGTATACCAATTCCAAATTTCAGTTCTATAGTCAATGGGACCAAATTGTACCACACATTTGCACAGCCACGTAGAATGATTAGCGCTGCTGACTGAGGATGAAGATCCTAAATTATGTGCATCTGTGCTCAGACCAATCCGGGCACCAAAGTTCCTTCTCTCACACATCAACAACGGTCCCAACCATTTTGAGTTGGGATGCTTGTATAAAATATTTAATATAATTTATCCCCCAATGGAACAAAGTCTTCTCTCTCCCCCTCCCACCATTAACCAACCCCTCCTTGCCCCCTCCACCCCCCCCCCCCCCCCCCACACACACATTTTTCTTTCAATGTAAGATCAAAATCACCCAAACTTTCATTCAAATTGCACATTTGTAGCAAGTCACGAGCTGCAAGTCACAGGACTGTGAATGTTCATGAGGAAGACACAAGAGTTAATGGGATAAATGAACGGCATTGTATTCCTCTTCAGAGTTTATCTGGCCAGTTCAGGCCAGTTCAGGTCATATTCTATCATATTGTGCCTTCATAAAATATTTAGTCCCTGTGACTGTGATTTGGATTTATCCACTGATTTTGAACAAAGAAATCAAATGAAATTCTACACAATGTGGTAAGCAAAAGGAAAGTTTTACCAAGGTTTTCAGTTGCACAGTTCAGACGTGGATTGTTTTCTCTGGAACATCTGAGGTTGAATGTAAATTCTTGAGAGGCACAGATAGGGTAGACAGTTAGAACCTTTTCCCCAAGGTGGATATGTCCAACACTAAAGCTATGAGGTGAGAGGTGGAAAGTTTAATGGATATGTGCGGGGCAAATTTATTTACACATAGGGTGGTGGGGGACTAGTGGTGTTTAAAACTATTTTGGACAGGTACATGAAAGTGCAAGGAAGAGAGGGATATCAATCATGTACATCAGGGATCTGAGTTCATGACTACGTAGTTTAGAGATACAGCATGGAAACAGGTTCTTTGGCCCACCGGGTCCGCGCCGACCAGCGATCCCCGCATATTAACACCATCCTACACACACTATAGACAATTTTTACATTTACCAAGCCAATTAACCTAAGTGTGGGAGGAAACCGAAGATCTCGGAGAAAACCCACGCAGCTCACGGGGAGAACGTACAAGCTCGTAACACAGCACCCGTAGTGAGGACCGAACCCAGGTCTCCAGCGCTGCATTCGCTGTAAGGCAGCAACACTACTGCAGCGCCACCGTGCCGCCACTTAATTCAGTACCAGTTATATTTGGGTATTTTTGTCTGTTGATAACTGGATATAAGTGTTCACGATGTTTCAGTTCTTTTAGTTTAGTTTATAGATCCAAAGTACCAGTATAGGTACTGAGTCCACCTCGACCAGCAATCTCTGCACACTAACCTACAATTAGCCTACAAACATGTATGTCTGTAGTGTGGAAGGAAACCGGAGAACCCGGAGCAAACCCACACAAGTCACGGGGAGAACGTACAAACTCCTTGCAGACAGCACCCGTAGTCAGGATCGAAGTCGGGTCTCTGGCGAGGTAGGGCTGCAACTCTACCGCTGTGCCACCATACCCTTTTGTTTATGATTGGTTTATTTTGAAATCTCTAAAACCTTGGGTTTGACAGCAAAATCCCCTACACTGCAAAACAGTCTGTTCTCACTATTTTTATAACATGGTATAAAAAAAATCACACGCCCCTCATTAAGCTGCCCGCACATCAGGACATAACAATTATGGAGTCTTTCAAAATCAGTTTGTAAAGACAGAGGAAGGGTAAATGGCACAGAATTAGGTCCATCGCGCCAGCCATTGCTCACCGTCTAAAGACTTCCTTCCTCTGCTCTTTCCCAGAGCTCTGTAAATTTTTGCCTCTTGTTTATGTTTTGCACATTATTGCTTCCGTCACTCTTAAGGGTCTGTCCCACTTCGGCGACCTAATTGGCGAGTTTAGAAGAGTTTGCCCTCGACTCATACTCGCAGCATGGTCGACACAAGGTCCTAGGAGGTCTTTGTAACTCTCCTTCATGCTTGTGAGTAGTCCCCGCGTACTCGAGGCCTCAGCTAGGTCGCGGCGTATTTTTCAACATGCTGAAAAATGCCCGCGAGTAAAAAAAGGTTGCCATGGAAAAAAATCGATATTTTTTTTAATCGTAGGTTTAATCGAGGTAGGTCGTAGTAGGTCGGCATGTTATTCGTAGGTAATCAAAGGCAATCGAAGGTAATCGAGGGTAGTCGAAGGTAAAGTTCATTGAGAAAAAAAAGGTAAGTAAACCGACTGGTAAAGTTAAATGCCCGCTAAACTTTATTTAAAGTTGTCTGGCTTCTTAAAAATGTCTCCACTCCTTCTCCCCCCCCTTCTCCCCCCTTCTCCCCTCTTCTCTCCCCCTCTCTCTCTTTCTCTCTCCCCCCCCATCTCTGCGCTCTCGAAAGGACATACCGTACACTGTGCAGCCGTCTTTTACCTTTCTGTTCATCGCGGGTGTGAATTTCAGACAGCGCTCCCCCGCTTTCCCTGGCCCCCGCCTTTGCGATGTGTGCGTGCGTGCGTGCGTGTGCTGATGAACAATCTGGCTCGCGGTTTCATCGCTGACGGTCGATCCAGCTCGAGGTTTTTAAGGTGTGTGCCCTCGAGCTTGAAGGTTGAAGACAGTGGCTGAAAAGCTGCGTTAGGGGGACAGGCCTTTTACAGGCCTCTACACCGCAGCTCATGTCTGCACAATATGTAAAAATAATTTCCTCATCTGGTCACTGTACCCTTTGCCCATCACCTTAAATCGGTGACCTCTGGATTCTTCTGTCCCAGTTACAATCCGAGGGTTCTCGTGTGCTGCTACATTACTTTTATTGTAAGATTGTTTTCAAATATTTTCTTTCTTTGACGTAAAATCTCATTTTTTTGTCTGAACCTGAGTGAGTCCAGTTTATGATGGTGAACATTGTTTTGTGTCTTATCTAATGAGGTCAATTTGTGCAGACACACATAAATGCACACATGTGAACCTGTGGGACACACACACACACACATAAAACTCACACACAGTCACACTCACAGCACATGCACTCACACTAAACGCATACACATACACAACACTCACAAAACACACACACGGACACACAACACACTCACATGCACATGCACACATAACATACACATGCACACAACACACGCAGACACACAAGCACACACACACACACACCACACACACGCAAACACATGCTCTGAGGAATTTACTGTGTTCTTTTGTGTTACTAACACCTTGAATAACTGGAAACCATAAAAATAATGAATAATATTATGCAGTGGTTTTTGGGCAGTCTGACATTCTTTAGCTGTCTATTCACTCACTCCCAGCTGCTTTGAAGTCTGCCAGGTGATCTAAATATACACATATATACATAATGGGTTAGAGAACAGGAACACAACAGTGTCAACTTGGCAGACGTTCCTTACTTCATTGGCATTCCCACCTCTCCATGCATGTACATTTAAGCTTCTTTTGTTGCTTCCATCCCACACAACTTAAAAATCTAAAAAAAAGTGGCTAAAAAAAGCAACAAAACGCAAACTAACGTATAAGTACTCGGAAATCTAGTTTTTGTTGTGCTTAAAAAACATTATTTTTAGTGCACTGAAGTACTAATGAGAAATGACAAACAAAATCCTAATTCCTTTCTCACAACTGTATCATAACTCATCAATAAAAATTATTTTAAAATAAACTTTATTCAGAATTAAAATATATATGAAACAAAACTGTGTATAAACTCTCCATTCTCAGTGTTAATACTCATCATATAAAGGAACAAAAAAGGAAATGGATAAGACTTTTGCCTGTGAATTATGCTCTTTATCAGGAGTGCTTTAGAAAAATAACACTGTTTATCTGTGTTGCTTTGTATACAGTATGGGAAATTGTTTAACAGGACAGTGTTGTATGTGTGATATTGTTTGTTAAGCAAGTTGTTGTAATTATTCACTAATTAGGGCAGCACAGTGGCACGGTGGTATAGTTGCTGCCTTACAGTGCCAAAGACCCGGGTTCGATCCTATCTACGAGTGCTGTCTGCATGGAATTTGTACATTCTCCCTGTGACCATGTGGGTTTTCTCCGGGTGCTCCGGTTTCCTCCCACATTCCAAAGACATGCAGGTTTGTAGGTTAATTGATTCTGTAAATCATCCATCGCGTGTTGGATAGAACTAGTATACAGGTGATCGTTGGTCAGCATGGACTCGGTGAGTGGAAGGGTCGTTTCCTTTGCTGTATATCTAAATAAAAAAACAAAACTAGTTGTGTACATGTGAAATTGCCCATCAATTGCATTAAATATGTTGAACTTCTGTGTTGCCCATTTGATCAGTGTTTATCAGTAAATAACTCTTTTGACTGATGTGTATCAATGCTACGTAAGTCAAAACTGTTTACCAAGTTTATGTGTCAGTGGTGGACACTGTTAATCAGGATACTACTGGACCTGTACAGTTGTTTATCAGATCCATTTTGCAGCTGTGAAACTGACTGTAATTGAAACCAGCACAGACCACTGGAATGGACAAAATGCAAACATGAAACCGAGAGAGTCGGCAACCTTATGCTTTCCCTGATAAGATATTGTTTGTTGATGTTGTTTTTGAGCCACTTCATCTTCACACTTGCCCTCTGCATTCCCGTAGCTTTCATTCCTCCATCAGCTTCGCCATTCTTGTACCTTTCCTTTCATCTTTAGATAACTGCACCCGGGGACTGAGTGGATTGATTTTTTGTTTTGACTCATTGTTTGAAGATCAGTACTCAAAGTGACTCGCTGTCTCTGATGTCTAACCTTAAGCAGCATAAAAGGCTTTACCTGATTCTATAGACCATCAGCCAGAGACTCTGTAGCCTTTCAGCTGTCATTTTCCACTGTTTCTGCCGAGGATACATTTTGCAGATAAAAGAAAAATGTACTTTCCCCAGCACTGTAATATTCAAGATGCAGACAGTATTAGAAGCGTCATTATGTTCCATACTTTGCACATAAGAGACCTAATCATACCCCTTTTCTTTTCAGTTCTTAACCCTCCTGTACAAAAATAGTTTGTAAAAGGCCCTTGGCCATGAAAAAAACAAAATTTTCAAGATGGAAAAACAAGAATACATTTGAGTACATTCGAGTAACGCACTTGAGTAAGAAGGCCCCTTATCATCAGAGCAGCTGATTTTGTAACCCAAATACCAAAGGCTTTAAAAAGACTCTGAAGAAAGAGAATTTTGGCTCCACAATGATTGTGTTTGTGTCATTTGCAGGCCACGTATTGCACTGATATCCCACTGAAGAGAGAATCAACATTATGAAGTGAAAACCTAGGTTTAGGTTTATTGTTGTCATGTGTACAATAGTTTCACGTTCAGTGAAAAGCTTTATTTTGCATGCTTTCCAATCAGAGCGGATAATACTATACATGAACACCATCAAGTCAAACTCAACTACAATAGGTAGTGCAAAGGGGAGGATACAGAGTGCAGAATATAGTTCTCAGCCTTGTAGCACAACAGTTCCAAAGACAAAGTCCAATGTCCACAATGGAGTAGAGGTGGTATAGAGGCAGTAGAGCACCCTATGTTAGAGTCATAGAGAGTCATAGAGTGATACAGTGTGGAAACAGGCCCTTCGGCCCAACTTGCCCACACCGGCCAACAATGTCCCAGCTACACTAGTCCCACTTGCCTGCGCTTGGTCCATATCCCTCCAAACCTGTCCTATCCATGTTATATTGTCATACTTGACAACTATGTTGTGACATGCCGGTTGAGAACAGGGCGTATTGACGTCATGTGACCAGGAGCAGTCTGCAGGGCAGGTGCAGATTCAAACCCATTAAGAGCAGAATCCATTAAGTTGGAAGTTATTCAATGTGAACCACGACACAAAATGCTGACTCCATTCTTTCTTTTATTTAAACTTCACAACTACAAAACATAACACCCTAGCTTATGGAAGGACTGTTCAGAAGCTTGATAGCAGTGCTGCACAGTGACACAGTGGTAGAGTTGCTGCCTCACAGCGGCAGAGACCCATGTTCAATCCTAACTACAGTGCTGCCCAAAGATTATAAAGAGCAAGATAGACCACTCCTCCGAAATCCTATGGACTGACATGTAGTACGTAACGGAATGTCACGGCCGCCATTTGTTTATGCCAAACGCGACATCTTTGGTAGCGGGGACGGACTCCACAGTTCTACAATCTGCTCTTACATCAGGTTGCAGGGAAAAGCAAAGATACTAGAGGCTCCTCTAGTATCTTTGGGGGAAGAGGACGTTTCCTCCACTCCTGAGTTTGATCCAGGACTGATTCTCGGTCCCCCCGATACCAGATGAAGGCGGCCGGCTGGAGAGCCTCAAGCGTTTCCCGAGGCAGCGGGCAATGCTCCTCTAGTATCTTTGGTGTAATCCGTTCCAAAGATTGATCCGCTCTATCATCTTTGGTGTAATCAGTGTTGTAGGGAACAGTGTTTTATATAGCATCGATCACCACATATTTAGTTCATATTATTGTAAATTGCAGCTCAATAAAATGGCGTCATGTCATACCCATGTCATACTACGCTTTTTTCACAGAGTGGCGCATCATGCTCTGCTCTATAATCTTTGGTGCTGCCTGTATGGAATCTGTACGTTCTCCCTGTGAACGCGTGGGTTTTCTCCGGCTGCTCCTGTTTCCTCCACACTCCAAAGACATACAGGTTTGTGGGTTAATGGCCAGTAAAAATTGTAAAAAATTGTCGCTAGTGCTAGTATATGGGATGATTGCTGGTCGGTGTGGACTCGGCGGGCCGAAGGGCCTGTTTCCGCACTGTATCTCTTAAGTCTAAACAGAGGGGAAAAAGCTTTTCCTGAAATTGATGGTATACCCTTTCAACTTTCTGTATCTTTTGCCAGATGGGAGCAGGGAAAAGAAGGAATGACCGAGGCGGGACATGTCTTTGATTATATGTAACTAATTCTACAAGTCACTGCTAACTTTGGAAATACCAGCAAGTACAGATGTTACTTTTCACTGCAGTGTTCTGGCTGGCCTCTGCTTTTCTCCCATATGATCCCACAATGGTCCATAAGTCTGCAACCTCTGTGTATTCTGGTTTAGCCATCGTTTCTATGCATGTTCACCTATACACAATCCCAAGACCAGCAAAATCTCCAATTGATAAAAGTCTGAGCCTCCAATATCATTACTAATCACCTCCAGCCTCAACCCTTCAAGATCTTTACATTTCTCCAATCTAATTATGATTTTTAAAAGACATTTGGACAGATACAAGCGCTCCCCAACTTGCGTAAGGGTTACGTTTCGTGAACCCTTATGTAAGTCGGAATCACTGCACCATCCCCTGCCCGAAATAACTCGCTGAATACGAAGAAGGGTCTTGACCCAAAACCTATCCATGTTCTCCAGAGACGCTGAGTTACTTCATCACTATGTGACGGTCCCTGAGAGTATTAACTGTCTCAGCTGCGTGCAGTTGTGACCAGGGCATTTTCTGCGGTAAGTAACATCGCCAATGCCGGCTTGTTTCCGATGTAAACGTGAGTGATCGTACAGTGTTGTGGAAATTACAAACTGGCGGAATTATTATGTAAGTGCAAATTGAAGTAAATCGTCCAATTCGTAAGTCGGGTTGTGTATGTATAGGGAGATAGGGAGTTACAGCTTGGAAAAAGGCATTTTGACCCACTGAATCCACTCTGATTATCAACCACACGTCTACACTAATCTTACACTAATCTAATCCAACTTTATTCTCACAAGAGTCAAGAGAGTCAAGAGTGTTTTATTTTCATGTGTACTGAATCAGAATTACATGCAGCAGCACGAGAGATTTGTGAACAAAGTACTGGATAACATAATAAAGAAACAAAAAAATCGATTAAAAAAACCCAATTTAGTGCAAAACAAAACAAAAGCCCAAAGTGCAATCGGCACAGTTTGTAGTTCACAGTTCAGTACACAGGATCCCAATTGCCCTGCCGACTTTAGGCTTTGTTCCCAGTGATTGGTGTGTGCGTATAAACATGTGTAGGAAGGAACTGCAAATGCTGGTTTACACCGAAGATAGACACAAAATGCTGGAGTAACTCAGTGGGATGGGCAGCAACTCTGTAGAGAAGGAATGGGTGATGTTTTGGGTCAAGTCTGAAGAAGGGTCTTGATCTGAAACGTCACCCATTCCTTCTCTCTAGAGATGCTGCCTGACCCGCTGAGTTACTCCTGCATTCTGTTTATAAGGGCGGCACAGTGACGTGGTGGTAGAGTTACTGCCTTACCAGAGACCAGGGTTCAGCCCTGACTATGGGTGCTGTCGGTACGGAGTTTGTATGTTTTCCCTGTGACCCGCGTGGGCTTTCTCTGGTTGTTCCGGTTTCCACACTCCCAAGATGCACAGGCTTGCAGGTTAATTAGCTTGGTAAAATTGTAAATTGTCCCTAGTGTGTTACATAGAGAAAGTGTACAGTGCTCAGTGTCGACTCGGTGGGCCGAAGGACCTGTTTCTATCCCTAAACCAAACTGAAGACATACTCTGTGCTGAGTATACAGAGGTGTACGCCTGATATCCCTGATTAAATAGAGTGCCCCCCTCAGTGTACCAGCAAGGCCTTTTACCATCTGAGGACAAAAGTATTTGAAGATTAAGACTTCAAACCTGAAAGCTGATGGTCTGCTGGGTACTTAATATCCCTGCTCTCCGATCCATGTCAGAGTCATAAAAACATAGAAAATAGGTGCAGGAGTAGGCCATTCGGCCCTTCGAGCCTGCACCGCCATTCAATATGACCATAGCTGATCATCCAACTCAGTATCCTGTACCTGTCTTCTCTCCATACCCCCTGATACTTTTAGCCACAAGGGCCACATCTAACTCCCTCTTAAATGTAGCCAATGAACTGGCCTCAACTACCTTCTGTGGCAGAGAATTCCAGAGGTTCACCACTCTGTGTGAAAAATGTTTTTCTCATCTCGGTCCTAAAAGATTCCCCCTTATCCTTAAACTGTGTCATGGGTTATTTATGACAGGGGAGCTGGAGGTGTTGGGAGACACCACCAATGTCCCTACAAAATCGTTCAAATAATATAAATAAATCAACGTCAGTGTCCCCCTCTAGTCCAACATTGAAGCTCTATTTGCACTGATTTTTGTCCGATAGGCAGATCGGATTGCTTACATGCTCCGTCATGTCTGGAGTTTACCAGGTGCACAAAGGAAATGAACACACACATCTTATCCAGGGAACTGTGCACATGGACTTAACTGTGCCATTACATTGTACAAATACAATGTCGTTTACAGCACACATGTCGCTGTACATACAGTACAGACAGTTCATACACCACCTTATCGGGTACATTGTATAAACCTATATAGACTACAGTCTACTCTATACAACATCCACAGATCATGCACTATGCACCAGTAGACTGTGGAAATGTCCCAGGGTGGAAACATCATAGACTAGAGGGCATAGGTTTAAGGTGAAAGAGGCAAAGTTTAAAGGAGATGTGTAGGGCAAGTTTTCGAACACAGAGGTCGGGGGTGGGTTGCTGGAATGCGCTGCAAGGGCTGGTGGTGGAAGCAGATACGATAATGGTGTTTAAGAGGCTTTTGGAGAGGCACATGGATGTTCTGGGAATGGAGGGGTATGGATCATGTACAGTCAGAGGGGATTAGATTTGCTTGGCATCATGTTCGATAACAGATATTGTGGGCCAAAGGGCCTGTTATTGTTCCTGCACTGTAGTTTTTTTTTTTATGGTGTCTAAAGAAGGGTCTGGACCCGAAATGTCACCCATTCCTTCTCTCCAGAGATACTGCCTGTCCCGCTGAGTTACTCCAGCATTTTGTTTCTATCTTCGGTTTAAACCAGCATCTGCAGTTCCTTCCCATACACTGTAGTTTTTTTTAATTTTCTGTGTCCTTACAAATCCTTCAGACACTGATGACAAAATCTCGGATTTTGAAGCATCTCAGACTGATATCTTTGCACATCCCTCATTCATTAAGTGGTTGAATTACTGTGATATTAAGTTGCAAGCAATCTGAATAAAACACAGAAAATATGAAAAGCATGAATTACACAATAAAACTTCCGATTGCTTCAATGTGCAAAATGTGATTACATGAACCACATATTGTTGTTGGCAACATAACTAGGTAGATACCTACATGTGGCTTTCTGCATTCAAAATTTGCTGAATTGTGTTGGTTAAGTAATAAAAATTCAACCACTAATATCGAAACAATAACCTTCAGGCTGATTTTATTGATGAATATCTAACGTAAATCTCAATTAAAGGTCATTTTCTGAGTGCACATTTTCAATTGAAACATTTCCTGTGGTTTTATTTGGAAATGAAAATGGAAAGGAGTGGTGACAACAGCTTGAAACTCACAGCAAGCCTTTTTGACATTGCACAATTCTGACCGCATTTATCTGCAATTACAGGTAGCTAATATATTGTCAAGCATATCCCCACAAAGAGGTTAAAAATAAATAGTTCCTATTTGAATCTGAAATTTTTTTTTTTTTAAAGTGCAAAGCTAATTCATACCTTTGTTTAAAATGTGTTTGTCGTCTTACTAGTTTCACTCTTGTCCTGTTGAGTTGCGCTATCTGTATAACTCGTCATCACCTACCTCACAGCCAACAATGGACCATTGTGGGCTCCACTTTTTTTTTGATCATTGTGTTGCTTTTTGGATATCTTTCATTCATTTGTTCTATGTACCTTCTATATCTCCTTTCCCTTTCCCCTGACTTTCAGTCTGAAGGGGGGTCTCGACCCAAAGTGTCACCTATTCCTTTTCTCCAGAGATGCTGCCTGACCCGCTGAATTACTCAAGCATTTTTGTGTCTATCTTCTATGTTCATTTAAATCCAGGCTGCCACTCCAGTATCGTGCAATTTAAATGCTTACATGCTTTTTTTCAGATAAGACCCCTGTCTGCACAATCAGGTGGATATTAAACTTCCCACAGACTATTTCAAAGAGTGGCAGTGTTCAGCCCAGTTTCCTGCTCAATGTTTGTCCCATAATCAATATACTATAAAAGTCTGTCTGTTATTCACATTATTCCCTTGATCATGTATCTGTACACTGTGGACGGCTTGATTGTATTGTCGGATAGTCTTTCTGCTGACTGGTTAGCACGCAACAAAAGCTTTTCGCTGTACCTCGGTACACATGATAATAAACTAAACTAAACTAAACTAAAGTTCATGTCCACACTGCTTTCTATGGGAGGTTGCTCTGCGTAAACTAACTGCTATATTTTCTACATTGCAACCCTGATTCATTGGGCTAAGGTGATACGTCACGTCCTGAAATGGACAAAGAAGGTGCTGTACAAATGCAACTATTTGCCTTCATTTAACTTTACGCCCCGGGACTGGAACGATTATGTCCTCCTAGATCGAAAGGCACCTCCTTCACCTCAACATTAGATGATTAGAAATGACCCAGATACCACGGAAATGGCAACAAGGGACTGAAACCGAGCTGGCAAGATAGATCAGCCGTGATTAAATGGCAGAGAAGACTTGATGGGCTGAATGGCCTAATTCTGCTCCTAAAATTTGTGAACTTATGAACACTGCCGTTTTATCACAGGAGGTGAATTTTAGGTTAGTATTGACCTTAAGTTAAAATTAATTGTGTAATTTGTGCTTTTCATATTTTTGAGGGTTGTATTTAGATTGTATGTCCATATAACTTCATTTCACAGTAATTCAACCATTCTCGCAGAGTGATGTCAACCCGAATATTACACTCACCTCATAGGATTGAGATTTTTTTTTTTCTTACAATGTATTGCACGTGGAGTTTTAAATTTCACATTATAAAAGGTCCCCTCTTCCAGTCCTCAAACAAATTGCGCTCTTAGAATACTTGGAAGGAAATCAGTCAAAAGGGGGAACCCCGACAGCACTTTCTGTAGGTTTGCCTGGTCCCATTAGATCACTGGAGTGCTGCAGCTGGTATAAATAGGGTTACATGTGCAAACATAATCCTTCTTTGTAACCACATTTTCTGCTCAGCTGGACAGCATGACCAGTATTTGTCATCATACCCTCGCCACATCATTCATGGATCTGTTATTCCCATTCAGACATTGTATGTCAGCAGGACTCTAATGTTCGCCAGTTCCATCACCACACGGTTGCTCAGGTAACAAGTCCCCTCCCTAATCTCTGCCTTATTTCCATGTAGGTTGAATTACACGTAATTGTTTTCTTTTTGTGCAGTGATTGATCCTGGGCTGAATACAAGCCTCTTGCCTCTCGGTGAGACACACGGCGAGCCAAATCATCGGGTCCAGGAGGATGCTCTTGAAGAAGATCAAAGCCAAGGCCAGAAGCAGTTGTGTGCCTTGGGACCATCGCAGGCTTTTATGCACAGATCCATTCTCAATGTCATGTCAGATTATGGCTGAAATGCGCTCTGAATGCTGCCAGTACAGGTTCGGATCTCATCAATAACTAATCCAGACAACAAAGCAGCAAGGTGATTCTTCCACTCCACCATCAAACCCCCCCCACCCTCTCCAACCCTCCCTCCCATCTTCCATAAACCACAGATCAACAATAGATTGCGCCCTTATTCAGCCACATCAAAAGCTAATTACACTTGCAAGAAATAAAAGGTTAACTTGGTTCATTGCATATTTTAACCCCCCCCCCCAACCATCCCTCCCAACTTCCATATCTTTATAACAAAGCACAGATCAATGCTAGATAACACCCTTATTCACTCACATCAAAAGCTAATTACGCTTGCAAGAAATAAAATGTTAACTCGGCTCATTCCATATTTTAACTTTCCAGAAACAATTTTCAGGGGGATTTTCGACTGGGTGTGGGAGGGAATCACAAAACTGCCTTTAACTCTAACGGCCAAGTGTCAAATGATGGCGGTGGTTAAATCAGAAGCTGAAGATAAGACCATTCATTAAGATGACCTATTTTGTTTAACGAAAGACAAAGTCTTCCTTTGTGAACCAAACGGTTTACATTGCAACATTTCAGACTATTTAAACCAACACAGGTTCAACTGCAGATATTTCTTTCAGTTTCCCTCAAATCCCTTTGTACTTATAGGCTAGTAAAACTACGTCTAAACCTACATGAAGACAAATAACATATATTTCAAAACTGACGGAAATAAAACTAACATCCCCTCCAAACACATGAACCCAAGTCGACACCCATGCACCCACCAGTCACAAAGGCTTGCTCACATTTTGCACACTCAGTGTTGGGAAAATATATTCCCAGATGTGAGCTTTACCCAAACTGTATCATTATATGTGCACAATTTTTTTTCAGCGTTCAAAATTTGGTTCCTTAAAGTAAATGAACTAAAATTTTAAATGTGGGTTGAAATCCACAGACATTTATTTATAGAGCAACTAGTGCCACAGGTCGAGTATGAATTACCACAAACCTCCATTGGTTTTTTAACAATCATCCCTGACAAAAAGATTTAAATTATACCTTGATATATAAAACAACTAAATATATCGTGCAAAGCAGCACAGTGGCACAGCTGGTAGAGCTGCTGCCTCACAACGCCAGGGACCGGGGTTCGATCCTGACCCCAGGAGGTTGTACATTCTCTCTGTGACTGTGTGGGTTTTCTCCGGGTGCTCTGGTTTCCTCCTACACTCCAAAGACGTACAGGTTTGTAGGTTAATTGGCTTCGGTAAGTTGTAACATTCTCCCGAGTGCGTGTAGGTTAGTGTACAGGGTGGTCGCTGGTCGACACAGACTCGATGGGCCGAAGGGCATGTTTCTGCACTGTATGCCTAAAGTTTCTTTTCTGACCCATTTAGTCTGATATGCCCCTGTCCCACTTAGGAAACCTGAACGGAAACCTTTGGAGGCTTTGCGCACCACCCAAGGTTCCTGTGCGGTTCCCGGAGGTTGCAGGTGGTTGCCAGAGGTTGCAGGTAGTGGAAGCAGGTAGGGAGACTGACAAAAACCTCCAGGAACTGCACGGAAACCTTGGGTGGGGCGCAAAGTCTCCAGAGGTTTCCGTTCAGGTTTCCTAAGTGGGACAGGGGCATTTTTTGGGTTCTACTTCTTACACATTTGCTACCAGTAGCTGACGATAACAAACCTGAATTGCAACTAGAGAGGGGAATGATGTTTGACATCACTGATATTCTTCCAGCACTGATCTTATTTGCAGCGTTGGCAACTGAAGCAGAAGTCCTCTCTCTCCATTAGATTAAGAATCATCTTACTCGATGAGTGAATGTTACTGTTGGCTGAAGAGAAATCCATTTGTTCCAACCCTCCTCCCACACAAGAGCATCTTTATTCAGGATGTTGGATAGACGACAATGTTGAGACCTGAACGTTGTATTCTGTCTGAACAGAATAAGTCACTTGTCTGCCGTTGTGCCTTCCCACCCCCAGGGGTGAGTCAATGACTCAAACAGACTCCCTGGTGAGCATCATTGTGGTCAAAAGTAACCCCCCCCCTTGAAACCACCACTTTAATAAACATCATCTTTCAACAACAACAAGCAGTTTCGGAAGTCAAATTAACTCTCACTAATGTGATTCTGCTGGAAAGAGTCACAAAGACACACAGCACAAAAACAGGCGCTTTGGCTCAACTAAGGGCAGCACAGTGGCGCAATGGTTGATTTGTTGCCTTACAGCGCCAGAGACCCGGATCCAAACCTGACCTTTGGCGCTGTCTGTACAGAATGTGTACGTTCTCCCTGTGACCACGCGGGTTTTCTCCGGCTGCTCCGGTTTCCTCCCACATTCCAAAGACGTACAGGTTTGAAGGCTAATTGGCGACTGTAAATTGTGTGCAGAATAGTGCTAGTGTACAGTGATCGTTGGTCGGTGCGGACTCTGGTTGCCGAAGGGCCTGTTTCAGCCCTGTATCTCTGAAATCTGAAAATTTAAAAATCTAAACTTTTTCCCATGACGACCAAGTTGCCCCATTTATGCTCGTCCCACCTTCCTGCATTTGGCCCATATT
This sequence comes from Amblyraja radiata, assembly GCF_010909765.2. Lineage (NCBI taxonomy): Eukaryota > Metazoa > Chordata > Chondrichthyes > Rajiformes > Rajidae > Amblyraja > Amblyraja radiata. The sequence continues at coordinate 54,008,486 of NC_045956.1, read as the reverse complement.
CCTCTAAACCTTTCCTATCCATATAACTGTCCAAATATATTTTAAACAGCCTTCTTGTGAAATCTTGAAGTTTGAGTCCAGTACGATTTTGTCAACCAAGAGTGGCAAGCCTTGTGGATTAAATGCAGGTAAACGCTGGTACAGAGCTGCCATCAGCTGATTGAACTGGGCAACAGGCTCAGGGCAGCAATAGCCTCTGCTAGTTCTTCTGTTTCCCATGAGTTAACCTTCATTAAAATAATCCACTGAAGGGTCAATCCAGGCGTGGTGAGGGACATCGGATCACGGGACGACTGCAGCGGGCTTTGTAAAATAGAACCTCTTGCACATGGACTCAGTGGGCTGTTCTGTTCATATTGTACTGACCAAGGCGATTGTGCTTTAAAACCATTGAACCATTGAGAGTCAATTCACAGCATTGTTTGTGGGATGGCATCTTCTAGACAAGTTAACCCACTGACTAAGTTCATGGTAAAGTAAAAATCCTAAATATACTCTATTTTATATTTGTCATAGAGACCTCAGTAGCCACCCTGACCATCCATTCTCTCCTCCACCACCTCACCAGCGGCAGCACAGTGCTGCCTCACAGCGGCAGAGACCCAGTTTTGACCATGACATCGGTTGCTGTCGGTGTGGAGTTTGCATGTTCTCTCTGTGACCACATGGCTTTCCTCCGTGTGCCCTGGTTTACTCCCATATCCCAAAGACGTGCGGGTTGGTAGGTAAATCGGTCTCTGTATATATGGGCAGCAAGCACATGAGAACACCATGCTTTCATTCTCTGCTCCAAGTTGCATACTATTCCAATGTGGAAACGTACCACAACTTATTCATTGTCACTGGGTCTCTAACTGGACCAATCTACCCAATGGCACCGTGGGCATATCTTCCTCAGGACTGCAACAGTTCCAAAAGCAGCTCACCATCATCATCTCAGGGGCATTTAGGGGGATGAACAATAAACACTGGCCTTTTCAGTGGTGCCCAGATCGCGAAAAATGAATGCAAAGAAAAACATCTTCAATCATTATGTGTGAAATAAACATAAACTGGACTCCCACTTGACTTACAGATGGCACAATTTTACTTTCAACCAATTACCAATGAAACTAAGTGGAGCAGGGCGTAAATGTTTGGTCAATCCTATCCCATCAAAGGGCGATCATTGAGGTTTTCTGGCTGCTTAAACTTTGAGGAGGTTTGAGGAAGAGTCAAGAGTGTTTATTTATCATTTGCACTGGATATGAAGCAGAACAATGACATTCTTACTTGTTGCAGCTTTACAGGAACATTTAGACGCATTAACGACAATCAATATACAATAAATTTTATCCAATGCAAACTGGACAATGTTAGTGCAAAAACCAGGGCATATAAAACAATTAGTAGTGCAAAGTCGGTCAGTAATGAAAAGTAATTAGTAATTAAGAATTAGTGATGAAAATCCAAACATTTACTTGATTCTTGTCGAGCTCAGTCCTGACCTGCCCAGGAACAGCACCTTATATTTTGCCAGGGAAGTTGATTTCTCTAATTTCAAGCACTCTTGCATCCCCTCCCCTCCCTCCTTCACACCCCACCCCCCACCCCTGCCCACCTCAGTCGTCCTGCCAGTTCAACTGGACGCATCTTTATATCCCTCTTGATGTCACATCTTCCCCAGCCAACAATGGGCCATTATGGGCTCCACCCTTCCTGAGGTCATCTGTTGCCGGCCCTGATTTGTTCTGGCCATCTCTCACCTCCACATTATTTCCCCCCCACCTCTAAAGAAGGGTTGCGACCCAAAATGTCACCATTCTTTTTCTCCAGAGATGCTGTCTGATCCATTGAGTTACTCCAGCATTTTCGGTATAAACCAGTATCTGCAGTTCCTTCCTACACATTTTGACTGACTTCAAAAGGATTTAGTTTCATTTCCAGTCTGGGATCAGAATTACCATATAAATAAACCCGTCTGCACATTCTGCAAAGCTAGTTCACCTTGTACTTCATGGACTAATATATTAATTTTGGATTATCAATGCGAAAAATGTAATATTTTTAAAAACATGCAACATGCAAATGTACCCAAAGTAATTAACCTGCTACATAGACAGGGAGATACATTGAGTTTTTCACTTTGAAATGTAAACCTACTAGTTCAGTGTAAAATGGAAACTATCAAGTAAAAGTGTGAAATGAGATAAGTGATCAGTTCTTACCCACTCCAAATAATGTTTGCAACTGAGAAAAACCCTGTGCACAGGGTGTGGAGGAGCTAAAATTTACCTTTGTTTAGTTTCGAGATACAGCGTGGATATAGGCCCTTCGGCCCATCGAGTCCTCACTGACCAGCGATCACCCATACATTAGTTCTGTCCTGCATACTAGGATGGAACATTTCACAGAAGCCAATTAATCTACAAACCTGCACATCTTTGGAACATGGGAGGATACCATCGCACCCGGATAAAACCCACGCGGACACAAGGAGAACGTACAAACTCCCTGTAGACAATAAAACACTCTTGACTCTTGACTTGACAGCACCCGTAGTCAGGATCAAACTTGGGTCTCTGGCGCTGTAAGGCAGCAACTCTACCGCTGCGCCACTGTGCCGCCCACATCGGGTCTCGGGTGGGTGAATGCTCTATGGGCCCCAGGGGCATTGGGGAGTGAGGGGTGGGGCAGGGTGGGGTAGCGAGACCAACTCCAAGAATGAAAGGACTCGGGGTGGGGGGTGGAAAGGGGAAAGTGAGGTGGATGGTGGAGTGGGAACAAAGTGGGAAGACCAGAAAGTAAGTGGAAAGAGTTTGGGAAATGTTCCCATTGCTGGGAAAAGAAGAGGAGGTTAAATAGTGCAAGAAATAGGGTGGTGAGAACAGGGATGTCTGAGGGGTTGGGGAGCACTAGGCGTAGGTTGCCAAGTAGGGAGATATTGAAGGAGAAGAGATTTGGTGGGGGGGGGGGGGGATAATCTAGGAGGAAGGATTAGTAATGCATGTTGGATAGAGGAGTGGGCAAAGTGGTATAATCCACACCACATGTACATGTTTAGTTTAGTTTAGTTTAATTTATTGTCACATATACTGAGGTACAGTGAAAAGCTTTTGATGCATGCTACCCAGTCAGTGGAAAGACTATACATGATTGGAACCAAGCCATTCACAGTGTATGGATCCAAGATAAAGGGAATAATGTTTTGTGCGAGATAAAGTCCAGCAAAGTCCGATTAAAGATGATCCGAGGGTCTTCAGTGAGGTAGTTAGTGGCTCAGGACCGATCTCTAGTTGTTGATAGGGTCACAACTTGTCCTCAATCATCCCGAGACAGCGTGAAATGTAGATGGAGTCAATGAAAGACGAGTTGGTTTGTGTGATGTTCTGGGCTGCGTCCACAATTCTCTACAATTTCTTGCGCTGACGGCAATTTATTACAGTTTATTTGTCAAATGCATATGCAGGCGGTGATACTCAACTGAAGGAGGGAACTACACCTAAACCACCCACTCCCACGAACATCATGACCTCCTCCCAACCTGCAGCAGATTCTGAGCATCCAACATGGTCCTCACCAGCCCCCTCAGATGCCACAGAACTGAGGTGAAACAAGTCATCAACAACCCCGAGGAGCTGGCCGGCAAGGAACGAGAATGCTGTCAAATATTCTTTGAAGATGGACACAAAATGCTGAAGTAACTCAACGGTACAGGTAGCATCTCTGGACAGGAATCGGTGACTTGGGTAGAGACCCTTCTTCAGACTTAGTCTGCAACATCACAAGTCTGAAGAAGGGTCTCAACCTGAAACGTCATCTATTCCTTTTCTCCAGGGATGCTGCCGGAGCCGCTGAGTTACTCCAGTATTTTGTGTCTCTCTTCAGTGTAAACCAGCATCTGCAGTTCCTTCCCAGGCAAAGGTTCAACTAACATGTGAATTCTGTTCAACAATTTCCTGTCACAAAACTATTAACAATCTGTACATGCATCTCTCGGGAACCACTCTAGCTTTTGCAAACAGCTCTTTGCTTCCATTTAAAACCTTTATTGCTAATTAACAGAAATCATTAATTTTGAAAATATTCAATATTCATTCATGTATTTGAGTTGCAGGACACTAGTGGGAATTGTGTAAATGAATCACGGGCAAAAGCAGTTTGCACTTACAACATGACACTCTTGATGTCAACCACCATCAGGCTCTTGAACAAACACCAACTAAACTGCAGACTAAAAACTGTCTTGGTTGCACCAGGGATATCGAGCTTTTATCTTGCACTAATATCGGGGTTTTATTGAAATTATTAAACTTCCTTTTGTTTATTATGTTATCTATGGGTACTGTGTTTACCAACCTATTATTCTACTGCAAGCACGAATTTCTTTGTAGAAACAAAGAACTGTGGAGCAGATGCTGATTAATAGACAGAAGGACACAAAGTGCTGAAGTAACTCAGCAGGTCAGGCAGCATCTCTGGAGAAAAAGAATAAGTGATGTTTCAGGTCGAGGCCCTTCTTTGGAGTCGCCAGCATTTTGTGTCTATCTCTGGTGTAAACCAGCATCTGCATTTCCTTCCTACACATGGATGGGTGATGTTTCAGGCCAAGACCCTTTTCATACCCAAGTCAAGTCAAGTCAAGTTTATTCATCACATACACATACGAGATGTGCAGTGAAATGAAAAGTGGCAATTTTCCTGTCCGTTTTCTCCACAGATACTGCCTAACCCACTCAATCCTCCAGCATGTTGTGTTTTGCGATACGGAGTTACTATCTGGGCTTCATTTCCTAAACAGGTCCCAAAGACGGAGAATCGAGGAGGAGGGAGCTGCTGGTGACGATGGACGCAAGGAGTTGGACGCTAGGAGAGGGACTGGTTATTGTCTCCAGCACCTTCAAGGTCGGCACCAGGAGGTACCTCCTCCCCCCCCTCGGGACACAGAGGCAGTCGGATGAGGAGAGGGACGTTGGGTCATGAGCCTACAACAGCCTGGGCTTATCTGGATCAGGGGCGCTCCAGTACTTCCAGCGTGTGGACCAGACTTGGACGTTTGACTTTTTTTTCTCGGCAAAAGTCGCCAAAATATAGCAACTGTGCATTTGTGGTTTGCAAAAAAGAATTTAATTGTGCTGTGCTTACGTGACAATAAAGAACAATTGAACCATTGAGACCTGGGTTCGTTCCTGACTACAGGTACTGGCTACGGGGTGGGAGATTGCAACCTTCACGTGTTTCCACAAATGCAATCAACCCGGCGTGCACAATCAAATAAGATCAAATAGAACAAGTTGTCCGACAACTTTAGGCTGTGCACGCCATACGCAAGAAGTAGAAGAAGAAGGTACTGGCTACACAGAGTTTGTACGTTCTGCCTGTGACCGCATGGGTTTTCTTCATGTTCCTCGCACACTCCACGAACGTTAATTGGTTAATTGGCTTCGGTAAAATAGAAAATTGAATCCTAGCGTGTATGATAGTGTAAGTGTACGGGGTGATCGCTGGTCAGCATTGGCTCGGTGGGCTGAAGGGTTGGTTTCCGCACTGTATTTATGAAGTCTAAAGTCTAAAGCCTGACGGGGAGGTGAAATTATTTGTGGCTTTTGCGAGGCAATTGTATCATTAATTGAAAGAAGAAATAAATGTAAACGAGTGGAACACGTTGTATGTTCTACCTGATAACAGACACAAGCACGGACAACCTAGTGGCTGCCTTCTACCATATCTATTCTACCGTTCTAAGAGATAATGTGCCAAGGCAATAGACAATAAACAATAGACAATAGGTGCAGGAGTAGGCCATTCGGCCCTTCGAGCCAGCACCGCCATTCACTGATCATCCACAATCAGAACCCCGTTCCTGCCTTCCCCCCCATATCCCTCGACCGCTATCTTTAAGAGCTCTATCTAACTCTCTCTTGAAAGCATCCAGAGAATTGGCCTCCACTGCCTTCTGAGGCAGAGAATTCCACAGATTCCCAACTCTCTGGGTGAAAACAATTTTTCCTCATCTCCGTTCTTAATTGCCTACCCCTTATTCTTAAACTGTCAAGTCAGTTTTATTCGTCACTTGCACATAAAGTGCAGTGAAATGAACTTGCCAGCAGCGGTACAATAAAAAAAGAACACACAAAACACAAGAAAAATGTTACACAAACATCCACCACAGCATTCATCATTGTGGTGGAAGGCACAGTTTGGTCAGTCCTCTCTCCCTCCCCCTCCCTCCCCCTCCCTCTCACCCCTCTCTTTCTCCCCCCCCCCTCTCCCACCTCACTCTCCTCTCTGTCTCCCCCCTCTCTCTCCCCCCTCTCACTCTCCCTATCTCTTTCCCCTGCCTCTCTCTCCCCCCTCGCTCCTCTCTCTTCCTATCTCTCTCCCCTATCTCCCCTCTCTCTCTCCCCCTTCACTCTCCCTCTTCTCTCTTCCCATTCTCTCCCCCTCTGTCTCTCCCCTCTCTCTCCTCTCACCGCCTCTCTCTCTCTCCCCCCTGTCTCTCTGTCTCCTTCCCCTCTCTCTCTCTGCCTCCCTTTGAGAGTCTCTGTCCCTTCGGCACAGAGACTCTCACGGCAGCGGCGCAATGCTTCCAACGCCTCCGACGGCCCGGGACTCTTGCACTGAGGCTGCTCCATGGCCGGAGCTGCAGCGAGCAACTCGCCAGCCCGGCAAACACTCGCCAGCCCGGCAAACACTCGCCAGCCCGGCAAACACTCGCCAGCCCGGCAAACACTCGCCAGCCCGGCAAACACTCGCCAGAGCGTGAGAAATTTGTGATCAGCGTGAGAGCGTGCGAATTTGTTCAAATTAGTGATTCTCACGCTCAAAGCGTGAGAGTTGTCATCCCTGATGTCTCCTGCCTCCAGCGTGTCCAATCCCTTAATAATCTTATATGTTTCAATAAGATCCCCCTCATCCCTCAAGGCATATCAGAAAAAGAAGTAAAGAGGTAAACAGCGGTTAGTCAATGCAGGAAATTTAAGGAGGAAATGTGTTCAAGAAAGCCTTAAGGAATGAGAAGGGTGAGAGATGGTAGGAGGTGTTTTGAAAAGTATTACAGAGAGAGGGAGATAAGGCGCAGGAATAACAATCAAAGGAAAGGTGAAGGGGGTAATGTTTAACTACGCATTTCAAAATATTTCACCCGCCATCCCAGTAAGTACTTTATTGGAAGTAGAGATCACTGCCCATCGAGTTGCCCACAACAAGACAGTCAGCCATTTATGATGCACCTTCCACTGTAATTGGTTTCAGATCACATCAAGTGTTGCGTTGCCTAAGATCAGTGACTACAGGGTTAAAGAACATCAAAAAATCTCTGGTCACATGAGATCATAATTTTTCCTTCTGCCAACAGAATGCTGAAATGTGACTTGAGGCATATGTTCATGCATCGGAAATCCTTTAATTTGCAATAAGAACATCGACAATCTTAGAAGCGACAAGTTAATTATTTTCTGCTATTAGCCCCAGAGATAACAATACTTTAATGTACAACAACTTGTTTCCACTAGTCCTTTATATTTCTCTCTCCAAGCCACCTCTTTGAGGAAAACGGAAGGTCGGAACAAACTATGGGCATTCAACCTATGCCAACGAAAGAAGAAACAAAGAAACGACTCATTCTATTACAGGATCCCCCTTCCAACTCTCTACTTGATCCATGACAGTCTGAAGAATGGTTCCGATCTGAAACGTCACCCATTCTTTTCTCCAGGGTTACTGCCTGACCCACTGAGTCACACCAGCACTTTGTGTCTATCTTCAGTATAAACCAGTTCTACACAATGGGCTATTATGTGCTCCACCCTTCCTTGATCATCTGATGCCACCCGTGGTTTGTTCTGGCCTTTTCCTACCTCCTGATCCCTCCCCTCTACATTCAGTCTGAGGAAGGGTTCTGACCCGAAATGTCACCCATCCTTTATCTCCAGAGATAAGACATAAAGGGAATAACATTTAGTGCAAGATAACACCAGCAAAGTCCGACTAAAGATAGCTTGAAGATCTCCAATGAGGTAGATGGGAGGTCAGAACAATTCTCTAGCTGCTGAGAGGACGGTTCCGTTGCCTGATAACAGCTGAGAAAAAATTGTCCCAGAATCTGGAGATAAGCGTTTTCAAACTTCTGTACCTCTTGCCTCATGGGAGATGGGAGAAGAGGGAGTGCCCAGGGTGAGACTGGTCCTTGATTATGCTGGTGGCCTTGCCGAGGCAACGTGAAGTGTGGATGGAGTCAATGGAAGGAGTTTGGTTTGCGTGATGAAAAATGTAGAAAATAAAAGATAGAAGAGTACAGCACGAGAACAGCCCATTCAGCAGACAATGTTAGTGCGAAACATGATGCTAAGACCAACTCCTATCTGCCTGCACATAATCCATATCTCTCCATTTGGAAGTGGCGGCACTGTTTGTCTTTTTTTTCTTTTTATCTTTTTTTTGCCTTGTGAGTGGTATGTTTTGGTTTATTTTTAGTTGTGTATATGTGGGGGATGGGGGAAACTTTTTTTAATCTCTTCATTCTACGCGACCTTTCCCTTGTCGTGTCTCCATTGTCGCTGAGGCCTAACTCCATGGAGCTGGCGGCCTCCAACTGGAATCGATCTGATGGCTCCGGTCGCAGAGCTTGTGGACTTACCATCACGGAGCTGGCTGACTTCGGAGGCTGTGGTGGCGCTGCTGCTCCGACCTGACCGGAGCTTCGGAGGCTTCGGCCGTGGGCCCTGTGGACGGTAACATCGGGAGCTCGCAGGTCCCTGGGTGGAGACCGATTTTCGGGAGCTCCCGCACGGCAACTTCACACGCCCCGAATCGCGGGGTTTGAATCGGCCCGTCGCAGGGCCTTTCATCACCCCGCGCGGTTTAATCGGCTGCGGGATCTACCATCGCCCGCAGGGGGCTTTAAAATCAAGAGCCTCGATCGCCTCGACGCAGCAGTTTGACTGCCTGACCGCGGGAGAAGAAGCAGGGAAGTGATAAGACTTTTTGCCTTCCATCACAGTGAAGAGGTGCCTGGAGATTCACTGTGATGGACGTTTGTGTTAAATTGTGTTAATTGTGTGTTTTGTTGCTTTTTGCTGTCATGACTACATGGTGCGAAATTTCGTTCAAATTTTTTGTTTGAAAGGCAATAAAGGAAATTCAATTCAATCCATTCCCTGCATATCCATATCGATGTAAACCACCAGATGTAAACTTCTGCCCATTTCTGTTGCGGTTCTATATTCCGCTGTACATTCCTCACAGGTTGCGGTTCTATATTCCGCTGTACATTCCTTAACAGCCTTCCTCACAGCCCATGACCCCAGCATTATTGGAATATCTTCCTCTCCCCAACTTGGAGGCAGCCATCTGATCGTAGAAACAAGGAACCGCAGATGCTGGTTTACAAAACAAGACACAGAGTGTTGGAGTAGCCCAGCGTCTCAGAAGAACGTGGACAGGTGACGTTCCGGGTTGGAACCCTTCTTTTGACTGATTGTGGGGGAAGCGGTGAGTGTGAAGTAAGCTGCCGGAATGCTGGAGGCAAAACAAAGAGTGGCATCTAATAGTTGGAGGAAGGAACTGCAGAGATGCTGCCTGACCCGCTGAGTTACTCCAGCCTTTTGTGTCCATCTTAGGTAATAGGTGAACACAGGCAAGGAGAGGTTCAGCTATCTGAATCACGGGATATTTCAATACAGAAAAAGGCCATTGAGCCCATTGTGCATATGCCAGCTTTTTCCAAGTTCAATTCAGTTATTACTATTTACTTGCACTTTTCTTCTACCATTGCGATATCACCTCTTTTAAAAATGTATTCAGTACCCGTCGGAAAGCTGGTACAAAATCCGCATCCACCCTCTCCTCCTCAAACAGTCCAGTCCAAGTCTTAACTAGTTGCGGAAAAAAAGGCATCTCTTTGCATGCTCGCAATCACTTTAAACCTGTGTCCTCTGATTATTGGCCAGTCAGCTACTGGAAGGAGTCTATTTAATCTCTCCTTCATGACTTTTCATTTCTGTATTAAATCTGCCCTTGGCCTTTTCTACTCAAAGGAGAACGAGACTGGGTTTTCCAGACTATCGCTGTCACTGTAAGCCCTCTTTCCTGAATCCATTCTAGTAAATCCTCTCCACACCCCATCTAAAGCGTTTACCTCCTACTAGGTAGTGTCAAGAATCTGACCCACTATATCTGTGCGACTGGCACTAATCCCACTTTCCAGCTCTGCTCCGTATAGTCTTGTAGGTTATAGACACATCAAGTGCACATCCAGGTACATTTCAAATGTGACAATCGTGTTCTTGCCAATACTCAAGCTGGAGATATAGCACCACATCAGGATCTTTAGGCTTAGATGTATTATTGTCACATGTATTGAGGTACAGTCTAAAGCTTTAGATTTGCATGCTATCCAGATTAGATATTGCTATACGTAAGTACAATCAAGTTGAACTCAAGTAGAACAACTAGAGATGGTGCTAGATTTACAGGAAGGAACAAAAGAGATTCAAAATAGCAAAGTGACTGTAGCAGATGATAGTAGGTCCTCCACTGGGACCAGCACGCAGGGAGTCGCCATGCTCCAGTGCCATCTTGGTTCCTGCCAAGTCAAGTTCATAAATTCATATGTTGATAAGTTCTAAGTTCTAAGAGCAGAATATGGCAATTCGGCCCATCAAGTCTACTCCGCCATTTAATGATGGCTGATCTATGTTTCCCTCTCAACCCCATTCTCCTGCCTTCTTCCCATACTAATCAAGATCTATCGATCTCCACTTTAAAAATATCCATGGCTTGGCCTCCACAGCCATCTGTGGCAATGAATTACACCGATTCACCATGCTCTGACTAAAGAGACTCTGAGAAAACTAAAGAATAAGGCACTTACATCACAGTTGACCCTACAAATCTGCAAACTCTTTAGTGGAAAAATCTAAACTAATCCCAGTGTCCTACTAATCACTAATCAATTCCCTAATTTCCTTGCTTTGAGTATTGGTCAATTTATTTGATAATCATGCCCATGTGTGCAATGCAAGGCATTCACATTATGAACCAGACCGACATCAGATTACAAACATCAAGAATAGAAACATAGAAACGTAGAACCTAGACAATAGGTGCAGGAGGAGGCCATTCAGCCCTTCGAGCCAGCACCGTCATTCATTGTGATCATGGCTGATCGTCCCCTATCAATAACCCGTGCCTGCCTTCTCCCCATATCCCTTGATTCCACTAGCCCCTAGAGCTCAGATAGAGTTAGATACTCTTAAATCCATCCAGTGATTTGGCATCCAGTGATTGTGGCAGGAATTCCACAAATTCACAACTCTCTGGGTGAAAACGGTTTTTCTCACCTCAGTCTTAAATGACCTCCCCTTTATTCTAAGACTGTGGCCCCTGGTTCTGGACTCGCCCAACATTGGGAACATTACTCCTGGATCTAGCTTGTCCAGTCCTTTTATAATTTTATATGTTTCTATAAGAACCCCCTCATCCTTCTAAACTCCAGTGATTACAAGCCTAGTCTTTTCAATCTTTCCTCATATGACAGTCCCGCCATCCCAGGGATCAATCTTGTGAACCTACGCTGCACTGCCTCAATCACAAGGATGTCCTTCCTCAAATTAGGAGACCAGAACTGTACGCAATACTCCAGATGTGGTCTTACCAGAGCCCTATACAACTGCAGAAGAACCTCTCTACGCCTATACTGAAATCCTCTTGTTATGAAGGCCAACATTCCATTAGCTTTCTTCACTGCCTGCTGTACCTACACGCCAACTTTCAGATTGTACAAGGAAACCCAGGTCATGCTGCACTTCCCCCTTACCCAACCTAACCCCATTGAGATAATAATCTGCCCCCTTGTATTTGCCACCAAAGTGGATAACCTCACATTTATCTATATTATATTGCATCTGCCACGCATCTGCCCACTCACTCAACCTGTCCAGGTCACCCTGCAACCTCCTAACATCCACTTCACAGTTCACACTGCCACCCAGCTTTGTGTCATCCGCAAAATAGGCCAGCAAAATACAAAACGTTGGAGGAACTCAATGGGTCAGGTAACACCTGTGTCAGTCAGGGGTCAGTCAGGGGAGAAGGTAGAGGGGTGGGACTGAGGATAGAGCGCCGTGGTTGGAGGAGGGAGACGTCCTGGTGAAGCAAAGATCATAGAGCGGAGCTTGAATCGGCCCGTTCGCGGGGCCTTTCATCGCCCAGCCCAGCACACCTTAAAATCGGCCGCGGGATCTTCCACCGCCCCGCGGTCAAATTGCTGCGTCGAGGTGATCGATGTTGAAGCCCCCGCTGGGGGATGGAAGATCCTACAGCCGGCTCTAAGCCGCGCCAGGCGATGAAATGCCTGGCGAACGGGCCCATTCAAGCCCCACGATTTGGGGCGGACGATTCAGGACGGACGTTGGTGGAGCTCGGAGTCGTTCACCAACCAGGTCAGCAACCAGGTCAACTCCCAATGTTACCGTCCACACGGCCCACTGCCGAAGCCTCCGAAGCCTCGCGCGTGTGTGTGTGTGCGCATGCGGCCACCAAGAAATTATGTCCCCCCCCCCATGTTTTAACAGAGATTTCCGCCCCTGCCTATATGATTTCTCCCCTCATCCTCCTATGCTCCATGGAATAGAGACCCAGCCTACTCAACCTCTCCCAATAGCTCACACCCTCTAGTCCTAGCAACATCCTCTATGGGATAATTTAGAACAATAGTCATGGACCCGGACAAAGATTTCTGAACTCTCTACCATTCCCTAAGAGAAGGATTCTGACCTGAAACATCACCAATCCAGGTTCTTGACCGACCAGCTGAGTTACTCCAGCACTTTGTGTCATTCTTTAGTAAATCTGTAATTCCTTGTTTCTACATTTTTCCTTTCTATTGTTCATATATCTGGCTCGATTGTGTTTCTGTATGGTATAATCTGATCTGGTTGGATAGCATGTAAAACAAAGTCATACGTTGTTCTTAGTACACATGACAACAATATATATAAACCTAAACCTAAATGGAAACAGGCCCTTCAACCCACCTAGACCAGGCCGAACAAGTTGGCATATTGGGCTGATCCCATTTTCCTGCATTTGGCCCATATCCCTCTCGAACAGTGATTCTTAACCTGGGGGTCGAGATCCCCTCTGGGGCTTTGCCAGGGGTCATGAAGGGGACACAAATAACATATCAATTTGTTGAGCCCATGTTTGGGAACCTAACAAAGGTTCATACGCGTCTGCGCGTACTGGTGCCAAAAAGGTTAAGAACTACAGCCCTAGAACCCTATCCATATACCTGCTACATATCTCTTGACAACCATCCAACTATCAAAATCTCCTTTACCCCAACATCTGATTTATCAAGAGGGTGTCAAGAGTGTTTAATCGCCATATGCATTGAAAACAGAACAAGAACATTCTTTCTTGCAGCAGCACAACCAGCCTGTATACACAGTACTCATGGATAGTTAATACTTTTTTTGAAAATCCGAAAAAAAGATCCCGTCAACCCTCAGAATACAGAAGAAAAGGCAGCAAGTATTTCTCAAATGCAGAGGGAATGCCTCAGGAGAAGAAGAATTGGGCAGCACGGTGGCTCAGCAGTAGAGTTGCTGCCTTACAGTGCCAGAGACCCGGGTTCGATCCCGACTACGGGTGCTGTCTGTACGGAGTTTGCACGTCCTCCCTGTGATCCCATGGGTTTTCTCCGGGTGCTCTGGTTTCCTTCCACATTCGAAAGACGTAGCTTTGTAGGTTAGTTGGTTTCTGTAAATTGTCGCTAGTGTGTAGGATAGTGCTAGTGTACGGGGTGATCGTTGGTCGGCGTGGACACGGTGGGTTCGATGGAGCTATTTCCATGATGTATCACTAAAGTCTAGAGTCTAAAGAAGAGGATTCACTGATATCCACCAAGGAAGGGAATCTCCTACCCTTACCCAGTCTGCACTTAATTTGACTCCACACTCAATTGGCTCATCAGTTCAGATTTAATAGGGACAGAGTTTTAATTTTGGCATTTAGAGTCAGCCACACCTTATGTAAACAACATAAAAGAAACATTGGAAAGAAAATTGAGAGATGATATAAATGCAGAGAGTTTAAGGAATACTCAGATTAGACAGATTTAGTGGAGCCAACAGTTTCAGCGCTAAAATTCCCACAGCATCTGCGTTCTTCCCTTTCCACATGATGATCTTTATACAGGTACACAACCTTTTATCCGAAAGCCTTGGGACCAGACACTTCTCGGATTTCGGAATTTTTCGGATTTCGGAATGGAAGATTTTTAGCGTAGATTAGGTAGGTAGCGCGGGCGGCTTGAAAAGTCTGGAGCGGCTGCCTCCTCCCCGGAGACCGGGGAATCATTGTAAATCATTGCTTAAATGTTAGTCAGTTAGTTTGGAGGGATTTTATGTGGTGGGGGGGGGGTGAAGGGGGAAACTTTAATTCCTAGTCCCCTACCTGGTCGGAGAGGCGGGGGGCGGGCAATGCCTTACCGGGTTGCCGTGCAGTAAGCTCCGGAGCGCTGTGGCCGCCGACTCCCAACATAGCGGAGCTGGGGGCTGCGGGCGTCCGGCCGCGGGCGGCGCCGGTTGGAACTCCGACCCCGGCGAACTCTACCCCTGGCTGCACGGCGCTCCAAATCCAGCGCGGCCCGCGGCCGGACGCCCGCAGCCCCAGCTCCGCGATGTTGGGAGTCGGCGGCCACAGCGCTCCGAAGCTTACTGCACGGCGACCCGGTAAAGCATTGCCCGCTCCCCGCCTCTCCGACTAGGTAGGGGACTAAGAATTAAAGTTTCCCCCTTCACCCCCCCCCCCCCCCCCCTTCACATAAAAGCCCTCCAAACTAACTGACTAACATTTAAGCAATGATTTACAGATGTTTAAGTGTCTCCCCGGTCTCCGGGGAGGAGGCAGCCGCTACAGTAGTACAGACCTGGGTTGACCGTGGGTCGTTTCGGGTCAAGTTTGGCGCCAAACGCGAGCTTTGGTGTGCAGACGACATCCTGGAAAAAATGTCCGGTTTTCGGAGCTTTTCGGTTTCCGGAACTCCGGATAAAAGGTTGTGCACCTGTATGATGTTTCTTTATTTAGCTTACTTTAGAGATACAGTGAGGACACAAGTCCTTGGGCCCACCGAGTCTGTACAGATCCCCATACACACTAACTCTGTCCTCGCGGCCTACCAGCGGGTCCTGGAGCGACGTTTCCCTGAGGGGACCTAGCCAGAACATCGGCGTTGGCGGCGGCGCAGAACGTCGGCGTTGGCGGCAGTGCAGCGCTAGAGCGCTATTGCGGAGCGGGCAATGCCTTTCCTGGGTCACCGCGCTGGGACTCCAGTATGCTTGGTACCGCCGAGGAAAACATCGTGGAGCCGCGGTTCTGCGGAGCGGCCAGCTGCGACGTTGAACTTACATCTCGCCGAGATCGCCAGTGTGCGGAGCTCTGTCCGGCGCGGTCTGTTGGCTTGGATGCCGCAGGCTCCGGTGGGAAGGCGGCCGTTCCTGGCACCCCAAGCTGCTGGGGGTTCTCCCGACGCCGGAGCACCATCACCCGGCGAGAACATCGGGCGCCGTGGCGGCGACTGTGGAGGCCTCAATAGGCCCGACTATGGGTGGACAAGAGGATGGGGACTGCACTTTGTGCCTTCCCCCACAGTGGGAATCACTGTGGGGGGATGTTTTGGTGTTGAATTTCTTTATGAATACTGTGTTGTATTTTTATTAGTGTGCTGCAAGGACATCAGAATTTCCCCTGAATAAGGGGATTAATAAAGTATTTATCTATCTTATCTATCTATCTATCCATCCTACACACTAGGGACAATTTACAATCTTTACCGAAGCCCATTAACCTATACATCTTTGGAGTGTGGACGTAAACCGGAGCACCCAGGGAAAACCCCTGCAGTCACTGAGGGAACGTACAAACTCCGTACAAACAGCACCCGTTGTCAGGATTGAACCCGGGTCTCTGGCGCTGGAAGGCAGCAACTCTTCTGCTGCGCCACTGTGCCGCTCCAATAAAAGCCAGTAAAATACCCTGTTAAAAGTCGTTCAGCTAGAAGGCAATTACTTCACTTTTACAGCAATTTGTAAGATTTAGTGCATAATTCTATACAATGTACACTAAATTTTTGAAAACGAATATTATTTTTTAATATTAAGGCATAAAGTGTAAAAGTTCCAACAGGTAGTTGGAAGCGTGGGTATCCAAGTACACAGGCAGCATCTACAGGTTGTGTGAACTACACACGCGGACACACTCAGAGGCACTAATACACAGACACACACAGGTGCCACAGACAATACACCACAAATGCAAGACATACATACCCACAGCATAGCGGCACACACATAACCATGCACACATGGACACACACACACATACTGCACAGATTGCACAAACACAGACACACACACACACACACAGCATAAATATAAACACACTGCAGACACACACCACAAATGCAAGACACACACACATCATAGATGCACACACATGCAGACTCCATACACAAACTGTACACACATACGCACTGCACAGACACATACACACACACATACAGACTGCGCAAACACAAGACACCACAAATACAAGATGCACACATATTGAATAAATACACACACATACGTATGCAGACATCACAGGCACACCAGGGCAGCCAACATTGGGTGAGAGTTGGGAGTGAGAAATTGCGAGAGATCAAGCCCGAGGGAGTATAGCGACCGGGGGGGGGGGGGGGGGTGGGGGAGGAGAGTGTCCCCCTCCCATTGGTATGGAACATTTGCATTTTTCAGCTTAAAATTGTGCAATATGGTGCATACTGTAGCGAGTCTTTTAACTTACACTTGAATGCAATATATATGCTTTAAATTGGATTGGAGCGTTTTTGAAAGGGGGGAGGCTGTGCGATCACTGATCACTGGCCTTGGGGGTACCCGGTGAGGGAGTGGAGCAACCGAGTGGGGAGAGGGTGTGGAAGAAGGGTGTCCCCCCTCTCAGGGTAGGAACCTTTTGTAATTTGATGTATTAAAATCATGTTTTAGTGCACTGTAGAAGTATGATTTCAATGTTTTTTGTATGAAATATTTTTAAGAGGTAACTTTTTAAGGGGTAACTTTATCCACACAAAGGGTGATGGGTGTATGGAACAAGTTGCCAGAGGAGGTAGTTGAGGCAGGGACCATCCCAACATTTAAGAAAAAGTTAGACTGATACATGGATAGGGCAGGTTTGGAGGTATGGACCAAAAGCAGGTGGCATAGCTGGGACATGTTGGCGGCTGTGAGCAAGTTGCACCGAAGGGCCTGTTTTCACACTGTATCACTCTATGACTACATTATACCTCCACCATGCATGAATGCTTCAAAATCAAGTGATCGAGTTTTATTGTCATATACTCAAGCATAGAAACATAGAAAATAGGTGCAGGAATAGGCCATTCGGCCCTTCGAGCCAGCACTGCCATTCAATATGATCATGGCTATTCATCTAAAATCAGTACCTCTTTCCTGTTTTTTCCCCATATCTCTTGATGTCGTTAGCCCCAAGAACTAAATGTAACTCTCTCTTGAAAACATCCAGTGAATTGGCCTGCACTGCCTTCTGTGGCAGAGAATTCCACAGATTCACAACTCTCTGCGTGAAGAAAGTTTGTTCTCATTTCAGTCCTAACTGGCCCCCCCTTTATTCTTAAACTGTGACCCATGGTTCTGAGCGCCGCCAACATCGGGAACATTTTTCCTGCAGTTACAGTAAGTGAAAATCTAGCAGGCAAGCAGGATGCTTTCTCCAAGCACCCCCATTTGAAGTCCACTATCTTCCATTGTATCTACCCAGTGCTTGGTACTTACTTCCAGCAGCCACTGGTTGTCCTCCAGGATGCACCGAGCCGCAGCCTGATCCATGCCGGTCACCTGGGCAAATTCGGCACAGAGACTCTCATGGCAGCGGCGCAAGGCTTCGACGCCTCCGACGGCCCGGGACTCTTGCACTGAGGCTGCTCCATGGCCGGAGCTGCAGAGAGCAACTCGCCAGCCCGGCAAACACTCGCCAGCCCCGCTCCCCGTCCACATCTGTCCCCGCCACTGCTTCCGCTTCCAACACCCATGCAGTTGATATGAGTTTTTACATTTTCGTTGATCACAGAATTTCTCACAACAGAGCGAGAGAAATTTGTGATCAGCGTGAGAATTTGGTGAAATGCGTGATTCTCACGCTCAATGCATGGGAGTTGGCAGCCCAGCCTCTCTATCCCTCTCTCCCTCTCCCCCTCTCTCTCTCCCTCTCTCTCTCCTCCTCTCTCTCTCTCTACACCTCTCTTTCTCTCCCTCTCTCGCTCTCCCACCTCTCTCTCTCCCCCCTCTCTCTCCTCTCTCTCTCTCCCACTCTCTTCCGCTCTCTCTCCTCTCAACCCCCCTCTCCCTCCCCTCCCCCTCTCTCTCTCTCCTCTCTCCCTTGTCTCACCCCTCTCACTCTCTCCCCCTCTCTCTCTCTCCCCTCTCTCCCCTCTCTCTCCCCCCTCTCTCTCTCCCTCTCTCTCTTTTCCCCCTCTCTCCCTCCCACCTCACTCTCCCCCTCTCTCGTCCCCTCTCTCCTCTCTCTCCCCCCTCTCCCTTCTCTTTCCCCTAACTCTCTCTCCCCTCTTTCCCCTAACTCTCTCTCCCCTTCTCTCTCTCTCCCCTTCTCTCTCTCTCCCCCTCTCTCCTCTCTTCCCCTCTCTCCTCTCTCCCCCCTCTCTCTCTCCCTACCACCTCACTCTCACCCTCTCTCTCGTCCCCTCTCTCCTCTCTCTTCCCCCTCTCCCCTCTCTCCCTCTCTCTCCCTTCCCTTTCCCCTAACTCTCTCTCCCTCTCTTTCCCCTAACTCTCCCCCCCCCTCTCTCTCTCTCCCCCTCTCTTTCTTCTCTCTCTCCCCTTCTCTCTCTCTCTCCCTCTCTTCCCCCCTCCCCCCTCTCTTTCTCCCTCCCTCTCTACACACTCTCCCCTCTCTCTCTGTCTCTCCTCACCTCTCACCTCTCTCTCCCTCCCCCCCTTCTCTCTCTCCCTCTCTCCCCCATTTCTCCCTCCCACCTCACTCTCCCCCTGGCTCCCTCTCTCCCCTCTCTTTCTCCTGTCTCTATCTCCTCTTTCTCTTTGTCCCCTCCCCATCTCTCTCTCTTTCCCCCTCTCTCATTTACCACCCCTCTCTCTTCTCCCTCTCTCTCCCATTCTCTCCTACCCTCTCCTCCCTCTCCACCCCTTCTCTCTTCCCTCTTTCTTCCCTCTCACCCCTCTCTCTCTTCCCCCCTCTCTCTCCCCTACCTCTCTCTCCCCCCCTCCCTCTTCTCTCTCTCCATTCACGCCCCCTCTGTCTCTCCCCTCTCTCTCCTCTCACCCCCCTCTCTCCCCCCCCCCCCACTGTCTCCCTGTCTCCTTCCCCTCTCTCTCTCTCCCTTTGAGAATCTGTCCCTTCGGCACAGAGACTCTCGCAGCAGCGGCGCAACGCTTCCGACGGCTCCGCGGCCCGGGACACTCGCACTGTCCGGAATGCTCCATGGCCCGGAGCTGCAGCGTCAGCGCCGCAAACACTCGCAAGTCCCGGTTCCCCGCATCTGTTCCGGCCGCTGGTTCCGCTCCCATCCCTCCCATAGCCCCTGCTCTCCAACACCCGCGGACCATGCAGTTTATCCGAGTTTTGACATTTTCGTTGATCACAACATTTCTCACCACTGAGCGTGAGAAATTTCTGATGAGCGTGAGGGCGTGAGAGTTTGCTTGAGGCCGTGAGTCTCACGCTCAAAGCGTGAGAGTTGGCAGCCCTGGGCACACACATGCAAACATGGATATGCACAGATATACACACGCACCCGTATATGCACACAGCCACACACACACAAACACACACACATGCACACAAACAGTGCAGACATCACAGACACACTCATGCAAACACCGATATGTACATAAACACACAGACACACAAGCAAAGCACCTCTTGCATAAAACCAGCCCTGCATGAATAGCACGGCCAGGTGCTAATGTGGTTAGATTTAGTTGAACTGCTCCTAGCCAGCTCATCAGATAAGATATCCGCTCAGGTACTGTGGGTTAACTTGTGCAGCGCTAGACAGACACATTACACCACACAGCCTTGAGAAGCTGGATGTAAGAGCAGTAAACAACAGCTGCTGGTGGCAGCAGTAGCAGCTCCGTGTGACTTGGGGCAGCATTTTGACAAGAGGTGCATTTTAAAGAGACCACCTGAAGCATGAACACAATTGATTTTTTCTACCCACAATGGCCACACAAATAGATCCTGATGGTTCATTGGGCACAATGAAAGTACGAGTTGTATTTTATCAAGACAAGGACCACCTCGGTGACTGACTGCACTTGAAACTTTTAAGTCCTTGATGACCTCATAAGGCCTTGGCAATCGAGGGCAAATTAACCGGATGGGGTGATTTTGAGGCATCAGACCAAGCAAGCGAGTTTAAAATCAGGTCTAGCCTATTTTTCCTTTCAATCGTTCTTTTAGTTTGGAGATGTAGCAGGGAAATGTGTCTTTCTGCCCACCGAACCATGCTGGCCATCACACTCATTCACACGAATACTATGTTACCCACTTTCACATCCGCTCCCTACACACTAGGGGCAATTTACAGAGGCCAATTAACCTACAAACACACATGGCTTTGGGATGTGGGAAGAAACCGGAGCACCCGGCAGAAACCCACACAGTCACAGGGAGAACGTACAAACTCCACACCAACAGCCTCCGAGTTCATGATCGAGCCTCGGTTCTCCGGCACTGTTAGGCAGCTGCTCTACCAACTGTGCCGCATTGCCAACCTTGTTTACTATGACGGACTAGGACTATGTTTCCAATCTATCCTACCGTTCCCATGAATATCTCCCTGTTTCCCTGCTGCTGATCGTTCTGCCCCACTTACAAATCCGAACAACACTTACCAAAAGTGACGGCAAGTGCGACAACAAAGTGAAGGATGCAACTCTCACCAGCCCTGTCACCCCTTCCTGTGTGGGGTGTGAAACAGTTTCCCGGCACTTCTATCTAAAAAACCTTCCCACTGACTTGAGGGCCTGACACAACCAAAACACTAAAGCAAGCCTGTGCGATTAACCACAGTTTTTAATATTTTTTTTCCACTTGTTTTTGGCTTCAACTATTTCGCAAGATCGTGAGGTTGGTGGCTGATACAGTAATTGGTGGAGTAGAACCACTCTCTGTACACAGACTACCGCTACTATCCTCCCCTTGTTTATACCTCATTTGTTTTGAGAAATGATGATCCTACAGGTTGCAGGAACTAAGCAGCAAGATCAATCATATTTACACCGGAAGACAAAGAGTTCTAGAATTTTCTTTCTTGGTTCAATTTTTATTCACCTTTCATTTCCCGCTTGGTCCCTGTTCTCGTCAAAGCTGTCTCTCGGCTTGGGAGGGTTCAGGATGGGTGGGCAGATCTGATTGAACTGACTAAAGCAACTGGTTTTGTGATTACTGTATATATGGGACTTTGCAATAGGTCTTTTTCTGCTAAGCTTAGGGTGGCACAACGGTAAAGTTGTTGCCTAAAGATCAGGGTTCGATCCTGGCTACAGGTGTCTGTACGGAGTTTATACGTTCCCCCCATGACCACATGGGGTTTCTTCGGGGCTCCAGTTTTCTCCCACACTCCACAGGTTTGTAGCTTAATTGCCTTTGGTAAAATTGTAAATTGTTCCTAGTGTATGGGATAGTGTTAGAGTATGGGGTGTTCGCTAGTCGGCATAGACTTAGTGGGCCGAAGGGCTTGTTTCCACATGGTGCCTCTAAAGTCTAAAGTAAATTCTAAAGTCTCAACTCACAACTTTAGGGAGTTAACAGAAAGAGGCATCATCAGATTGGCCACCTTTAACATGGGCCACCTGATTCGTAGCGCTGTTAGACATCCTGGAGATGTGTACAATGGGGCTGCTGCTCAGAAATGGGCCACTTTGACACTTTGCCCAAAGTTGACTGTTTTACCCACTCTAGGCATTGTAGAAATTGTTGCCATTCATTAAGGGGCGGCAAAGTGGCGCAGTGGTAGAGTTGCTGCCTTACAGTGCCAGAGACCCGAGTTTGATCCTGACTACTGGTGCTGTTTGTATGGATTTTGCACGTTCTCCCTGTGACCAGGTGGGTTTTCTGCACAAGCTCCAGTTTCCTCCCACATTCCAAAGGCCTGCAGGTTTGTAGGTTAAATTGCTTCTGTAAATTGTCCCCAGTGTGTAGGATGGAACTAGTGTATTGTCGGTCGGAGCGGACTCGGTGGGCGGAAGGATCTGTTTCCACGGTGTATCTATGAAACTATGTTCACGTTAAGCCTCTGATACAGAGAAACAGCTCATGATGTACTCCACTTCTCAAATTCAGTTCCATTGAGGATCAGCAGAAATTAACTTGGCAAATGGAGTACAATGTGCAGCTTGTTTAGTGTACGCATGTTTGGTACACATGGTGACATTCATACAATGCTGAGACCATTTACAATGACCACCATTCCACACCCCAGACAGATTCTGTAAATCTACTATTTTTTGGCCTATTACCTTTACAATGGGCATAGTCTGACTAGCCCCTTTAATGGGGATCTTTAATAGGTCCACCTAAACTTCCTCAGACAGCCACTTAAGAAGTTGAAAGGAATTCAGTTTGCGTGAGGATGGCTATATGGATAAGAAAGGAAGCTTTAAAATTCTGGTACTATATTAAAAAGGAAAGAATCAGCAAGCTAAATGATCTTTCTTTGTTTTATGCTTTCCATTCCTAAAAAGTGAGACACGGCCAAATTTCTTACAATTTGAAGCAAACAAAATCATGCTTTTCAGCCCCAGAGGTGTAGCGTGTTCCAGAGCCTGCTCTTCATAGAAACAAAAGGCTTCACCTCCTCCTGTCAATGTATCCTTTCCCATTCCTTTCCGTTTCAGATATAAGTCTAACTTAATATTTCTGTTTGCATCAGCTGCATTATGATACAAAATTCTGCAATCTCTAAGTAAGTAAAGAATTCTTCATTGGAGATATTTGTAGAAGATGATGACCTAATTCATGGTTTTACGATGCGCTATGTAACCTCAAAACAAATTGCCGCTGATAATACTACCTCAATCCAACCAACACTGGGACTCGCTTTCA
This sequence comes from Amblyraja radiata, assembly GCF_010909765.2. Taxonomy (NCBI): domain Eukaryota; kingdom Metazoa; phylum Chordata; class Chondrichthyes; order Rajiformes; family Rajidae; genus Amblyraja; species Amblyraja radiata. The sequence continues at coordinate 53,985,341 of NC_045956.1, read as the reverse complement.
CTACAGAGATATTTTTGTGGTTTTACTCTCGATTGTTTTTGAAAAAGGCACTGAATAGAAAATGTCACAGAAAGAAGAACTCAAAAGGACACAAAGTGCCGGAGTGACTCATTCTGAAGAATGGTCTGGTCACCTATCCATGTTGTCTTGACCAGAAACCTCACCCATTCCTTTTCTCCAGAGATGCTGCCTGTCCCGCTGAGTTACTCCAGCATTTTACAGCAGTGCATTTTGTGGCTTTGTCCAGAGATGCTGCCTGACTTGCTGAGTTACTCCAGCACTTCATGTATTTTTGTGTAAACCAGTATCTGCAGTTCCTTGTTTCTACGCGAAGAACTCAATTCTGTCCAAACTTCCAATTCTCTTGTTTGCAGCACAACACGATAAAAGTAATTAAGGACACCAAACCATCTGGGAGTGAGAAATGTATTGTGAGCAAGGGGTGCGATTTTGAGATCTCCACCCAACGAAAGTTCACTGTTTCACAAGAAGACATTTTTTACAGTGTGGTTGATATCTAAAACTCACTGCCAGATGAGGCGGTGGAGTCAGGTGGAATCACTATGTGACATTTAGACACTAAGAGACAATAATACAGGCACATAGTAGTCAAGGCAACCAAGTGGGATTGGTGTAGTTGGGCAAAAAGGTTGGCATGGACATGGTGGGCCTAGTTCTATGACACTAGGTCTTTCCTTGCTTGGTGGTGGGTGGGTGGCCCTATGTCTGATGGAAAAGTCCTTTAGGTTAACTGAATAATGTTATTTTAATTAAGGTTTTCTCTGTGGAAATGTCACTTGGACTCACCAGAAAACTCAAAAGATACCTGCATTGTTACCTGCATATAAATAACGCAATTAAAATTGCTTTGAAAATGACAAATGCACATAAAGTCATACATCATGGAAACAGACCCTTCGGCCCAACTGGTCCATGCCTATCAAGATGATAAGCTAGTCCCATTTGCCCGCGTTTGACCCATCTCCCTCTAAGCCTTTCCTATTCATGTATTGGTACTTGATTCACGATACCGGATACCACGCGGCAATGAGTAAATGTAACCATTTTGAGACAAATAAAACTTAACTTGTATTCCAGCATATAAAACCATAAAACCTTAACTGAGGATCAAAATTATGCCATTCAGCCCATCGAGTCTATTCCACCATTCAATCATGACTGACATTTTTTCCCTCTCAACCCCATTCGCCTGCCTTCTCCCTGTAACCTTTGATGCCCTTACTAATCAAGAACCTATCAATCTCCGCTTCAAAAATACCCAATGACTTGGCCCCACAGCTGTCTGTGGCAATGAATTCCACAGATTCACCACCCTCTAGGTAAAGACATTCTTCTTCATCTCCATTCTACAGGCACGTCCTTTTATTCTGAGGCAGTGCCCTCTGGCTCTAGACTCTCCCATTATTGGAAACATCCTTTCCACCTCCACTCGGTCTAGGCCTTTCATTATTCCCTTTCCAATGAGCTACTGGCTTTCGGAAAAGAAACAGGAAACATGCCAATTCCAGCTACCACATTCTGCCGACACGGAATGGAACACGTTACCTATTCATCCAGGTTTTCCTTGAAGAAGGGTTGTATGTGGTCCTGAGCACCAACATTGCTTGTTGCTTATGGTTTGTGGGTCATCACCAGAAGGTGTGTGACAATGAAGAGCATTTGACTTCCAGACTAAAAACCTGTGCGGACCAACTGGCGGGAGTTTTTACGGACATTTTCAACCTCTCACTTCTGAGGTCTGAGGTCCCCACCTGCATTAAAAGGGCATCAATTATACCGGTGCCCAAGAAAAGTAAGGTGACGTGCCTCAATGACTATCGACCAGTGGCACTAACGCCGGTGGTGATGAAGTGCTTTGAGAGGTTGATCATGGAGCAAATCAACTCCTACCTCGACAAAAACCTGGACTCAACTGCAGTTTGCGTACCGCCACAACAGATCAACGGTGGATGCGATCTCGCTGGTCCTCCACTCCGCACTGGACCACTTGGACAACAAAAACTCATATGTCAGGCTGTTATTCATTGATTACAGCTCGGCATTTAACACAATCATCCCCTCCAAACTGGTTACCAAACTCGCAGAACTGGGTCTCTGCGCATCCCTCTGCAACTGGATCCTCGTCCACAGACCACAGTCTGTTCGTATTGGTGGAAATGTGTCAGCCTCGATAACAATCAGCACGGGAGCACCTCAAGGCTGCGTGCTCAGCCCCCTGCTGTACTCACTCTATACCCATGACTGCGTAGCGAACCACAGTACGAACTCCATCATCAAGTTCGCTGACGACACCACTATTGTGGGGCGTATCACTGATGGGGATGAGTCAGAGTACAGAAGAGAGATCAAGCAACTGTCCATATGGTGCCAGCGCAATAACCTGGCCCTCAACACCAGCAAAACCAAGGAACTGATTTGGAAGGAGTAGGAGGGGGACCCACAGCCCCATTTATATCAACGGATCGATGGTTGAAAGGGTCAAGAACTTCAAATTCCTGGGCGTGCACATCTCTGAAGATCTTTCCTGGTCCGAGAACACTAACGCAATTATCAAAAAAGCTCATCAGCGCCTCTACTTCCCGAGAAGATTACGGAGAGTCGGATTGTCAAGGAAGACTCTCTCTAACTTCTACAGGTGCACAGTCGAGAGCATGCTGACCGGTTGCATCGTGGCTTGGTTCGGCAATTTGAGCGTCCTGGAGAGGAAAAGACTACAAAAAGTAGTAAACACTGCCCAGTCCATCATCGGCTCTGACCTTCCTTCCATCGAGGGGATTTATCGCAGTCGCTGCCTCAAAAAGGCTGGCAGTATCATCAAAGACCCACACCATCCTGGCCACACACTCATCTCCCTGCTACCTTCAGGTAGAAGGTACAGGAGCCTGAAGACTGCAACAACCAGGTTCAGGAATAGCTACTTCCCCTCAGCCATCAGGCTATTAAACCTGGCTCGGACAAAACTCTGATTATTAACAACCACTTTCTGTTATTTGCACTTTACCAGTTTATTTATTCATGTGTGTATATATTTATATCATGGTATATGGACACATTTATCTGTTTTGTAGTAAATGCCTACTATGTTCAGTGTGCTTAAACAAAGCAAGAATTTCATTGTCCTATACAGGGACACATGACAATAAACTCACTTGAACTTGAACTTGAGATCAAAGAAGAATCACACAGACCACAAAAGATAGCTTGGATGGTGTAAAGGGCATTGGGATCAGACTCTACCAACCTTGGTCCAAGTTTCAAATGGGCAAAGAGGGAACAGATATGGAGTTTCTTTCTGTGCCACATAGGCATTGAAAAGGAGGGAATCCAGCCAGAAACGCACCAGGTTTGCTTGAAGCACAAACAGATTGAGATTCAATGGAAATGGTCTATACATTTACTTCACTGGCTCAGAACCTGTTGTGTTAAAAAAGACCAGCTTGATAACATCCATGACAAATTGTTTTGAAAATGACATTGAAAATGGTATTGTTTACCACAGCCAAATTCCAGCTTAGTTTTAGTCACCTGTCCTAAAACGGCATGCACGTCACGGTTCTTATCCTACCATGAAACAATTTGGAATATGTAACTACTACAAAGGTATTCTTCAAATACAAGTTGCAGTTGCTAAAGTTAAAGACCAACTTGTTCCCACTGTAAAGATTGATTATAGGGATACTCCAAACTCTAAGATCATGCTGAATTAATAATTTGCACAGCTAAAAACAGTTAAGTGCATATCATGGACCTGACAATTTTTTCCTTGATGTAATCAGAATAAATACTATTAAATAATGCAACATGTGAATCTGGTCAATATGCAGCCAACCTTAGAATCTGAAATCTGGTGATGGAAGCAGCTTCAACTGTAATTTTCAATGGAGAGTTGTTTCAATTATTGAAGGGGAACATTTACAGGGATTTGTGGGAAGCTAGATAGCTTTTCTAATCATTCTCATATTGGCTAGAACCGTTTAGTTTAATTTAGAGATACAGCGTGGAAATAGGCCCTTCAGCCCACTGACCATCAATCACCTGTTCACACTAGTTCTACATTATCCCACTTTCTCATCCACTCCCTAGGTAGGGGTGGTGGGGCGGGGGGGCAATTTCACAGAGGCAAATTAACCTACAAACCCGCATGCCTTTGGGATGTGGGAGGAAACCGGAGCACCCAGAGAAAACCTACACGGTCATAGGTAAGAACACAGGTAGTTACCTGGAGACTCATGAGAGGAATTCCAGTCTATTCTTATGTCCGCTGTAAAACAGATCGCTTGATAAATCATCTGCCAGAATAGTCATTGCAACAAGTTTGGACACAATTATCAATTCCTCAATAAAGTGTCAACTAATTCCCATTGGCTTGGAGCTATCTTGATCACATCATGGAATCCACATATTTCTCAACAACATATAACCACTGGCCACTTCATCAAATTAGTCACCAATCTGCCTCACCTCTTATGTTAACGCTAAAAGCTGAAATACAACTTCAGTTATTCAACCAATTTCTACTGAGACCCAGATTTGAGGAATCACGGATCAGGGGACATAGGTTTAAGGTGAGGGAAAATTTTATAGGAACCTGAGGGCTAACTTGTTTACACAATGGACGGTGGATGAATGGAATGAGCTGCCCGAGGAGGTCGTTATGGCTGTTCTATTGCGATGTTTAAGAAACATTTAGACAGGTACATGGATAGGATAGGTTTAGAGGGATATTGGACCAAGTGCAGTCAGGTGGGACTAGTGTAGATGGGACATGTTGGTCGGCCTGGGCAAGTTGGGCCGAAGGTACTGTTGCCATGCTGTTTGACTCTATGATTAAATCAAAAGATCAGGCAGGCAAAATCTTGTGCCTTAGGACATTGCAACTCCAATTTGTGAGTGGCATCAGTGCAACAGGAGAGCAGCAGGTGACATTGTGAGCAGCACCCAAGGTGGAAGGTCACCGGTTCAAACCCCAGCTGCAAATTGTCCAACACTGATTAAGTGCTATACAGCTGCTCCTCGACCTACGAGGGTTACGTTCCGATAAACACATCGTAAATCAAAAATATCGTAAGTCGAAAACACATTTAATACAATTTGACCACGTGACCGGAAGTGAGCAGCGGCTCGCTGCCATTGCCCAGTGTTTGCACCGTCGTAAAGTTAAAATATCGGAAGTCGAAGCATCGTAAATCGGGGAGCCCCAGTATTGCCAAAGGTGCCATGTTTCATACCAGATGTCATGCAAAGGCCTGTTGGCCTGTGCAGGTGGACTAGAACACATGGTACTATTCATAGAAATACAAGAGAGTTCTCCTGATGGTAGACACAAAGTGTTGGATTAACTGAGTGGGTCGTGGCAGCCTCTCTGGAGAAAAACAGGTGACATTTCGGGTCAGAACCCTTCTTCAGACTGAAAGTAGTGGTGTGGGGGAGGGGGTAGTAAATAAACTTTATGCGAGAAAAGGCCAGAACAAATCAAAGCCGGCAACAGATGACCTCAGCAAGGGCGATTGCCAGCCCTGATGTTATCTGGCCTTTTCTCGCCTCCAGTTTATCCCCCCCCCCCCCACCCCACCTCCTCCCCCACCTCGACTTTCAGTCTGAAGATAGGTTCTGCCCCGAAACGTCACCTATTTGTTTTCTACCAGGATGCTGCCTGACCCGCGGAGTTACTCCAACATTTTGTGTCTATCTTCGGCAAAACCCAGCATCTGCAGTCCTTCCTACACAGTTCTGCAGGTGGGCTGGTTTTCAACAAACATTTTAATCAAATGACAAAAATGCATCCAATGGCTCAATGTGCACAGATGTAATGCGATTGGCAATAGAACCAAAGAAATACGTTTTTTTACAAGGAATAGTTAGAATTGGAACAGACTGCCGAACAGAATGCTGGAAATAGATTCAATTAGAGCTTTATAAAGTAACAGAATAAATAACTGGAAGCAAAAAAATCCAAGCACATGGGGAAAGGCGGAAAGAAATGGGCCCAACAATATCATTTTGTGGGACGGCAGAGTGGCACAACAATAGAGTTGCTGCCTGACAGCGCCAGAGACACGGGTGCAATCCTGACAACGGGTGCTGCCAGTACGTAGTCTGTACATTCTCCCTGTGACCGTGTGGGTTTTCACCAGGTGCTTCGATTTCCACCCATACTCGAAAAGATGTACAGGTTCGTAGGTTAATTAGCTTTGATAAGTTGTAAAAATGGTCTCTAGTGTGTGTAGGTTAGTTGGTGTACAGGGTGATCACTGGTTGGCATGGACTCAGTTGACTGCAGGGCCTGTTTCCATGCTGTATCTCTAAAGTCTAAAGCAGGGGTTCGACAACCTTGTTCTGCACAGGGGCCAGGATGCATGTCTGTGAGTGGATGGCGAGCCACATCTACCACGTGTTCACATAGACCCCGCCCCCATCCCGCCCCAGATGACAGGTATCAAATCACGTGTTCACATAGATCCCGCCCCTTCGAGGACGCCACCTGGAGAACTGGCCCCTAGTTATGGGCGCTCATGAACATGGCGTACCTACGGGCCATTGCCTTGTCTCTGTCCTGAAGATGGTGGCTGAAAAACTCACTCACTCGACCCCGGCCTATTGGCAACCCCGATCCCGACAGTGAAGCCCAGGCACAGAAGCGGTGCAGCCAGAGCTCGGCGCTTGGCCCCACTCGGGCGCTCGGCGGGTCCGCAATTACGGCCGCCAGCGCAGGCCTCCTTGCGTCCTTGCGTCACCGTGCCTGGAGCCTCGGGAGGCACCAGAGATGAAGGACATGAAGGAAGAAGTCTGCGGGCCTGATGATTATGGAAAAAAATATACGCCTGCGGGCCGGATGATTTCGGGATACGGGATTGCAGTTGTGGACACCAAAGATTGGGGTTGCACTATTGTGCATGTATAAGGAAATTTATACGGATAGAAATTCTAGCTATGGGGAAAATTGGATTGCTTGGGATTGTTTTGTATGAAGTAGATGAGGCAAAAGGGAGATGCAATTGATCAGTAAAAAATGTTGAGAGGCCTGAAGTACGAAAATAGATAGGATCTACTTTCTTTAGTAGAGGCATTGAAAAATAGGGTAGACACAAAATGCTGGAGTAACTCAGCAGGTCAGGCAGCATCTCTGGAGAGAAGGAAAGGGTGACGTTTCGGGTCGAGACCCTTCTTCAGAATAGGCTGCCTTGATCAAATGTTAATTGGATTACTGGAGAAATGAGGAAACTTTTTTTTCATCCAGAGGCCAGTACGGTTCTGGAACTCACTGCCTGGAAAGGTATGGGTAAGCAGAAATTCTCATCACCTTTAAAAAATACTTGGGAGCATGCTCAAAGAGCCAAAACCAACCTGATGGGAGGAGGCTGGGCACCTAGTCAGGGAAATGATGGGCCAAATGGCCTTTATCTGTGCAGTGAGTTTTCAATGATTCCTTGGTTGTTAAGCACTTCTTAAAAGCACAAACAAATTACATTTGGCACTAACCCATCCACATGAGAAAATATTAGGGCAGATGACCAAGAGTCCAATCAAAGAGGTAAGCTACAAGGACTGCCTTGAGGCAGAGAAGTGAGGGATTGCAGAACGCAGGGCCATGCCAACTGAAGTCACAGCCACCAATGGTAAAGATATATTATTCATGGCAAGATAAAGAAGACAAAATTGGAGGAGCACACATCTCTCAGAAGGTTGCAGAGCTGAGAAGAGTAACAAAATTGGAAGGAATGTCAGATTTGAGTAAAACGTCAAATGTTAAAATTGAGGCATCTCTTAGAACCTCAGCAAGTGCAGGAGTGACGGTGAAATGGTCAAACAAAAGCAGGATTTCTGAATGGACTCATGTACAAGAAAGGTAGAGTAGGACAGATTGCTCAAGAAGTCAAGAGATAACACAGGCATGTATATAAGGGTTTCAGTAGCCGAATCGTTAAAGAGGGCTCAATTGCACACACATAATTTTTTTTAAATTAACAGGCATCGTGTAGTGAGTTTCAAAACATAAACATCTTGGAAGCTGACAAAACCCTTGTTCCTACAGTTTACTACATACAACACTTAAAATATATTCCAACGCATGCAATGTCCCACACTATTTTCACATTAAAGGAAATGGAGCTAACAGCATAAATTGGTATTAAATCTTTGTTGCTCCGAATGCCCTAAAACTACTATGAAATTGTAAATGGAGCTCCTTGCCTTTTCTACTCGGGTATATTACATGCACAGCAATCTGAATTATATGTTGTTGCTCATCAATAAGATTTAAATGATTTTAGACAATAGATTTTTTAACGTGATATTTACTGGTCAGTTGTGAAGATCGAGGAACACACAGTTGCCAGTAGGGACCAGGAATGTCGTACAGGAAAATAAGCGAGTTAATGCTTTTCATTATAATTCTACAGGATCCCTCTTCATTAGCGGTTACTCTGCAACATTTTCTTCTTTGAAGCTTGGGTCCGTCATTAGAGCAAGCCTTTGAAGTTCTGTCTGTCGTTAATTCTAACAGTGGGAAGCAAGGTTGCACCGATGGGGGTGTCAGGTCAGGGCCAATTCAAGCAGCACCTCCACACAGAGCAAGTCAACAATCAAAGTTGACCATCTTACGTCAAGTTCTTTCTCGTACCACTGTTGGGTATTTTCTTTTGTTTTGTCACAGTACTCTACTTTGCAAGCAAAGAGAAAGATACATATCCATATTATTTGGGTGGCCAGGATATGTTGTTCAGCTCATTTTGGACAATGATGCATTGGCACAAAGCAAGAAATTAAAAATAAATCACAAAATAAACGCACCGGTTTCACAGCCGAGAGGTAATACAATAACATTTTTAAATTGCAGAAAATAGCATTGGTGAAATGGGATGTAACCAATGTTAGGCAGTGTGATTTACAACCACTCACTAAAAGGCATTGAATACCCTTTGTAACAATGGTGTTTGATTCAAAGGGATTAAATATAGCTCAGAAATCATCCGATGTGATATGTGAATTATGAATATTTAAAATGCCTGAATTAAAATGATTTTATCCCTCTTTCATCAGAGCAAGCTTTTTGTATAATAAATTGATTAATAAATCTAAAGTAACGCAACACTAAACTTATGGGATATGTGTATATGGTTAATCCACAGGGTGAGTTTTGAATTATTTTATAAATATATTTTTGTAAAATAAAATACATTCCACATCAATTTGATTAAACGTTACTTAATCCAGAATTATCAACAACTGTATTTTTCACCATTCGAGGAACTGCATTTACAATGATGAAATGCCACAATCGTAAACATTGCACTCTTATTTGGTGTTATCATTACAGTGGAGAATTAATTATGTTTAAAACATTCTCAATTCCTAATAAAAATGCAGTCGAATAATTTGTGGCATTTTTTCACCAAATTTAAAGACGCGAATATTTTGGGAATAGATTTTTTTTAGTCCGTTCATGGAACTACATTTACGGAAGTTGCTGTTCTCTGTTTTAAGTTACTTTGAAAGACAAAGCAAGATAGATTGTGTTTATTGGTATTTTTTGAGTGTCACTTTCAGGACCTCTGAAAGCACAGGCAATGAAGAACATTGGAAGTGTAGCCACACTCGTAATATAGGAAACCCAGTAAGTAGTTTGTATAGTGTAAATTCCCACAAAGGGTAATGCGGTGACAACCAAATAATTTGTTTTTAAATGTTTATTTAGCGGGTTAAATATTGACCAGGAGTCCCCGAGTTCCTTTGAAATATCACAGTGTCTGTGGATGTTTTGGTGGGGGTGGGGGGGGATTTTTATATCCATCTGACAGGACAGTTGGGCTTCACTATAACATATTTTCCTTAAAGGCACCATGCCAACAGTGCAGTGGTCATTCTACATACACTGACGTGTCACCCAGGCTTTTCATCAGGACTCTGCGTCTATTTTAATTAACTCGCAGGTAGTTTTATGTCGCTTCTCTGTCACATAAAGTAAACTACATAGAAATGTTTTGTGCACAGTGAGATGACAAAGGAAGAATAACGACTGATTTCTTCCCCCCACTCCCCCCCCCCCCCCCCCCCCCCCCCCCCTCCAAATCACTCCCATCACAGTGGTGAAAATCTGAAGGACACTGATACGGGAAAAGGAGAAGGAGAAGCATAATGGGGAGTGCTTCTTAGTACTAAAGTACTACATTTCCCCTTGGTTACGTACATGCACATGTATAAATTAGCAGCAAGTGTAAGGCACTCAACCCCTTGAACCTTCTCAGCCACTCAATGAAATCACAGCTAATCTGATTGTAACTTCAAGTCTCTATTTCTAACTCGGGTTGATGACCTTTCCTCTCTATGTTGCCTAAAATTTTCTAATTGAATTTGTGAAAATGTTCATATCTTTCCAGCAATATTATTATTTAGCAGGATCCTACTCAAGGACCTTCCATTATAAGACGTTTGAGTACTGACTGTCATTGTAGACCTGGCACTTCATTAACTGTCAGCACTGATAATATATAGTCTATTTTTGCAAACACAAGGAACTGCAGATGCTGGATTCTTGGGGGAAACACAAAGTGCTGGAGGAACTCAGCTGGTTAGGCAGCATCTGTGGAGGGAATGGACAGCTACCATCTACCTCATGGGAGACACTCAGACGATCATTAAATTGGATTTTACTGGACTTTATCTTGCACTATACGGTATTCCCTTTAACCTGTATCTGTAAAATGTGGTCGACACAAATGTAATAATGTATAGTCTTTCCGCTGACTGGATAGATCATATTGTAAGATCATAAAAGATAGGAGTAGAATTAGGCCACTCGGCCCGTCAAGTCTACTCCGCCATTCAATCGTGGCTTATCTACAGTATCTCTCCCTCCTAACCCCATTCTCCTGCCTTCTCCCCATAACCTCTGACACCCATACGAATCAAGAATCTATCTGTCTCTGCCTTAAATATATCCACTGACTTTGTCTCCACAGCTTTCTGTGGCAAAGCACATAACATAATAGCACACAATAGCGCACAACAAAGTATTTCACTGTACCTCGGTACACATGACAATAAAGTAAACTAAACTAAAATGCGACGTTTTGGGTTGGGACCCTTTTTCAGCCTGATTGCAATGGGGAGAGGGGGAGAGGGGGAGGGGAAGAGAAATGGGGATGGGACAAATGTTGATTAGTTGCGATGCCACTTGACTGCAAGAGGCACACCCTTCCCAAAGCTTGAGGTTGCCAAGTGCGTCTTTCGATGAAGGCAGGTTACTGGATATTGAACTGTGGAAGGGATTCTGGACATTCAACACCTTCCTTATCCAAAGCTCTTGTACCCAGTTCTCACTCCCTGTACATGAGACATAACTGACCAGCTGAGACTCTTGACAGTAACTGGGAAAGATAGAGCCTGCATCTGTTATTCTATTCTTGTGATCTATACAATAAGTCAAGACGGACAGTGCAAAGATCTTTCCTGACAATTTTCTTTTAAATGACAGATTACATAAACAACATTTTGTGGCAAAAGATGATACAGTGGTGGAGTAACTCAACAGGTCAGACAGCATTGCAGGAGAACGTGGATAGGCGACGTTTCGGGTCGGGACCTTTCTTCAAACCCTTTTTAGTCATTTTGTTTTCAACTTTTAACAATGGAGATAAGATTCTTACATGTATAGCAAAGCCATGTTTTGTTGCATATTTGTTGCCAACAATCACCGTTTATATGAATCTCACCTGGCTGCAAGGCTGCAACGTTTACACACTTGCACAGATAATGAGCCAAAAATCTGAACCCAAACTTCATCTGACTATCACTTTAGACACCTGCATTCTCCAATTGAATGATCAGACCTCCCAGCCACACGACTCACAGCAATATGACCTACTAACGTCAATGCCAGTTACTCAAGAAATCAAACAGTTTTGAATATAACTTCAATCAATCATTTTAATAATTAAATCAGCATCATGCAGCTATGATTGATATTAAAAGGAGCTCTAACTGGCAAAGAATTTACTCAATCTACATCTTAAAAAGGCAAGCCACTGACAATTAACAACAACCAACATTTTTAGATGCCACTTTTAACATCAAGATGTTGCTGGGCCCTTTACAGCAGCTCCATCTGACAAGAATTATAGAGGGAGACAACAGGGTAGGTGAGTTAGCACTTATACAGAGAGTTGGGTCTAAAAGGTAAAGAGGGTTGATGAGGTACTGAACCCCAGGTAGGGGAGGCAGAGCAGAAAGAAAGAAGCACAAGAGGCCAGCAGCTGAAGTAGACAGATATCTCCGTAGTAGGTTGGGATGAAGTTAGAGGTCAGGGTGGATGGGAAAAGGGCAAGGAGGGATTTGAAGCCAACGGACCAGAACTTCAGTTGTCTGGACCAGATTGTAACGTAGATCAGGAAGCTGGGTAACGATGGGGGAAGCGGGACCTGGTGTAAGTTAGGAGGCATCTCCAACATGTGCGCATGGTAATCATAAGCCTCTGGTGAAGGTAACCATCTGCAGATTTTTGCTCCAGTAAAGATTGTAAAGCAGAGTTGATCAAACACATGGGACCACTGAGCACTCTCTTGTTCCCCAGATTCACTGAACAAACTAAACAAAACGGTGACATGTTTTCACCTTGGAGCATAACTGCTACCGCAGACCACACTGGGTAGATATAGGGCATAAAAGACATGAGCCATGTTTATTTTACAAAGCATCTGCTGCACACTATTTAGCGCCTACACAGATTTATTTTTAAACAAAATATATCAATTTCAATTTCCTTTTTAACAATACTGTTCACAAGAAGAGAGCAATGTTCACACGTATTATAAAGCTTTGTAACTCAAATTGATTAACCAAAACTGCCTACGTCCACTCCAGTTATAAGGAGCAAGCAGTAGTGCTTTCTCCAATAGAAATAACATTTCCCACTAAGCAAAATAATCAAAGAATGATTTTCTCTGAACAGGACAAGAATGAATTCTAATCCAACAACATTACGTTGCGACTGCAAAAGGTGGTAAAATCTGTCATCCTCAAATTAAAAAATATAACTAAATCCAGTTTTGCGATCCCCTTCAGAAAATATCTCAGATTTCCAACTCATTTATATTGCAGTGGCAAATCTGCATTGCCACTACCCTGTGTAGTGATCGTGTAAACCTGGCTATTATAGGTCAAGCAAGCACCTCGCTGCGTATTTTGCAGTGTATTTCGAGTTTTCTCCATTTATGCTTCAGCTTAACAACATTCACAGTAGTTTGCATTAAATGGGGTCTGCTGTAAACAAAAACTAAATGTGCAAAGTAAATCTTACTGGTCTGCTCTCCCCCTCTTCCCTGTACCTCTAACATCAATGCATTACATCCTGTGCATCAAGACTGAAATTTGAAACTATCCAAGATATGCCGAGCTTCAAAGGAGCAGTAGCATGTAAACACCAAGACAGAGTGAATTCTATCGTGTTAACAGAGTGCTATAGCCAGTTCTGTCAGAACTGAACTCCAGTACAATTCGCATTACCAGTGTAGATTATCCACAATCGCTTCACCATGGGTCATCTCCTCCACATGTTTTCACAACCACGGAGCACACACCAACACGAACTTTTGATTGGAAAAAATTGCCTGGATTAGCAGGCAGTTTGGAATCCCTGTTTGTCTACCATCGATTGAACGAGAAATTAGTCAAAAAAGTAAACACGGTAAGGAGGGGGTGTCCTAGTTGCAGTAGAAGATAACATTTAACTCGGTGATCAGAACTTGGTCAGTTTTGATTTGACACTAGATTTAAAAGGCCTGTGAGGGAAAAAAAGGGAAAACAACAAAACAGTGCAAAGGGTTCCAGCACCTCACCCCTCCCCCATACCCGTGGTGGCTACAGAATGCTGCAGTGCTACAGTTGCCTAAAGCTACACTTTTAACAACATTGGGCAGCGGGTTAATATCACTACCTGACGAACTATGCAAACATTGTGTAGTTGCACCATGAGGTGGTGCAGACACAACAGTAGTAGGCCAAATGCATGAATTATACTGCTGTAAAGGAGCCATGTGACATCAGACATCTCCACACTCATTTCAATGTAATTCAATGTAATTTAAACTCAAATACAATATATCAATAGCTGTTGACCTAGAGTGTAGCGCAGCATGAAAACAGGCCATTCAATCCACCACTTACACGCCTGGATTTACACTGCAAACCTACAGCCCGTTGCCCACTTTGCCCAATCTGCATATCTTTCCGTAGAAACAAGGAACCGCAGACCCTGGCTTGTACAAAAGGACACAAAGTGCTGGAGTAAATGCTGGTGCATCTCTTGAGATGCTGCCTGACCTGCTGTATACAGGACATACAGTCCTGTATGTTATGTCCTGTATATTTTTCCATTCTGTTCTCCCTTGTACTAATTTGCGTCCTAATAATTCCTCACTACTACTTCCTTCAACTAATCTATTTGGAAACAAATTCCAGATTTGAACTAATCTGAAGTGAAAATTCCCCTGAACATTTTTTATGAAGAGGTTACATATATTTTCACCATTTTAATATACCCCTAAAATTAAAAAAACCCCCATCTTATTTACATCTATTCTGTCAAAGCCCCCTATAGTTTAAAAGACCCTAGCTAAGTCATATTTTAGTATTTTCTCTTTCAGAAAATAAAGACTTATTCAAAAACGAATTTCCTAACATAGAGAGAAGAAATAGTGATTATATGTAACTATCTCAAATATGCAGTTGCCCAAACAATTTTAAATGTATTTATTGTGGCAATTTGACCAATATGGGAGATGCTAACTAACAATCACTCTGTTACAAACTGTGTGTTCACAAGCTAATGATAAGCTATTTATCAACGCGGGGATATAAATCACTCTGGGCAGAGTCAGAGTATCCTGCCCTAACTGAACAATCTCTGAGGGAACTTCCGAGCTTGCAAGTGGGCAGATCAATGGTGTGAAGTCATGTCCGGGGACATCTGAACAGACTGAAAGAAGTGGTGAACACCCCGCTATAGGATCTTTGGTGAACACTGCCCTGTCCATCACGGGTTCTGACCTCCCCACCATCGAAGGGACCTACAGGAGTCGCTGCCTCATAAAGGCAGCCAGCAACATCAGAGACCCACACCACCCGGGCCACACTCATTTCACTCCTGCCATCGGGCAGAAGATATAGGAGCCTGAAAAGTGAAACGTCCAGGTTCAGGAGCAGTTTCTTCCCTACAGACATCAGGCTATTAATCACTGCAACCTTCAAATAAGTTCTGAACTACATAGACTTGGGGGCATTGGTTTGTCGTTTTGCACTATTATTGTCATTTGATTTTATGTGTAAGTATGTGTGTATGTGTATATAAGTATATAGAAGAATGTTGTTGTTCTGTTTGAGACATATGACATTAAGGGCTGAGGCAGGGTCTCAACCCGAAACGTCACCCATTCCTCTCCAGAGATGCTGCCTGTTCCGCTGAGTTACTCCAGCATTTTGTGTCTATCTCCAGATTTTGCAGTTCCTCCCTACACATTTGACAATAAAACACTCTTGACAACCAGAGCTTTAACACTTCAAACTCGTACTGTACACACACCAAGGATAGAAGGCAGTAAAAGCTACAGACCCAGGCGTGAACATCAAGCACTCTGCTTCATTAGGGTCTAAAACAAAGCCAGCACTTCTTCGAGGCTTGGCATGTGGCATTTTAAACGCCTTTTGCTCTCCATGCAACATTGCAACAACAGAGTGGCTCACGAAGAGACCTTGTGGCATTTCAGCAAGTCCTCAATCGAGGTGATCAGCTTCAGCAAGGCAGGCACCGCATGAATGCAGTATAAATGTATGTGCAGCATTAGTACTGAATTCGAAACATTCCAGACTGAGCTTGCTGTTACTGGAGGCATCCCTTGATTCCACCGTGAGATTTTAAATTCTCAGCCTTTGACACAATCCCTGTTCCGCTTTTTGAAGTAAGGGATCTTATTCGAACACCGAAAAAAATAGCCAGCAATCTGATAAGCGACTCCGCTGACAAACTCCAGACCTGTCCTCCTTAAATCAAGCCTGTCCCCCGCCTCCTCCGTATCCCATCCTCCCAACCCCCTCGGGGGGAAGAGTGGAGGAGACACGAACTGCAAACAACTGTCCCCTTTCTGTACAGACTTCGCAATATGTGTTTGTTCTTGGTGTTTTTGTTGCTGTTAGAGTGAGCCATCTCACGGCCTGTTTAAATTTAGCGGCGGAAAACCGCTCGTGTTAATTTGAAGTTGATGTGTGTGTGTGTCTGTATGAAGAGGAGGATAGAGCAGGTATAGCGACAATCTCCTACCCACTAAATACACCTTGTGAAAACCATCCGAGAAAAAAAGAGGTCAATTAACGTGCAGAATTGATATTAAAGGACTGGGTAAATAACAGGTCGGCTGTACAATACTTTGAAGCCACGCTAACACGCACATTGGTTTTACGTAGAACTTGCGGGTGATACAATTTAACTCAGATAAGGCAGCAGCACCAAAGAGCTATAGAGACCAGACCCGGGCAGGTGAGCTCTGCAGACTGCAGACCACACCTGCAGCGGGTCAGACAGATGCCAGTCCAGGCTGAGATACAGCGAGGGAACAGGAGGTTTCTTCAGTTGAACAACAGACAAACAAGTGACCATCACCGCGGACTAACTACAGGCTTGTGACTCACCGTCCTGACGCCGGGTGGGGAGAGCGAGCCGTTGTTCAGGTACGGCTCGTTGCTGAGGTTGGGAATCATAATATAACTGGGCTGATAAGCGCAGAATCCCGGGACCATCGACCCATCCAGCCGCTTCCCTGCCCAAAGCAAAAAAGTTGATGGACATATTATAAAACACACCAGCAAGAGTGAAAGATGAGATTGCCCCGCGAATTAATTGCACCCTTAACGGTCAAAAGGCACACATGTAAAAATAACACAAAGTGCTCACCCTCCTCGGTGCCCGGGCGGCGGATTTTATTCCGATAGGAATCCTCGATAACTTGCAACCGCCTTCCCACCTAGAGGGTCGGTAACACGATTTGTTTTAGGGTTGTTCGGGGAAGGAGAGAGAAAGAGAGAGTAGAGGTTATTGAGCTGTTGTTTAAATTGGGCAGGGGGACAGAGAAGGCGACAGGACGGTAGGGGAGTTAAGATTGTGCCGGCGTTGGTTCACTCGCTCTAGTTTTACCTCGGGCCCCCGTGAGTTGCAGCCGTCGCCGCTATGTCCGCTGCCGGGGCTAATCTCCGACTCGTTGACCAGCGACGACTTCAGGTCGGCCAGATCTCGCTCCTCGCTGCCACTGATCTCCGCCAGGATTTTCTCCTCTTGGTCGCCCTCGTCTTTAAACGAAATCATCTCATCGTTCGCACCCAACTCCGGGTCGCCACCGCCGTTTAACTGTGGCATCCCTCCCTTGTATTTCGGGGGATCTTTACAACCGGTAAATGCAACAATATCAACTGATGGGCAGGGTGAGGGGAGGGGAGGGGAGAGAGAAAAAGCGGACTTTCCAAACAAAAAAGCCAGTCTTTTATCTCGGTAAAACCCCTGCAATAAAAATGTATAAAACAATCGCACAAGTTCCAGCAAGAACACACAATAGTAACTCACTCTCCTCTCTCTTTCGTTAAATGCAAACTCTATCTTTGCCTGCCCCCTTCTCTCACTCTCTCTCTCACTCTCTCTCTCCCTCCCTCCCTCTCTCTCGCTCCGTCTTGGGAGTGAAGCTGGTTAAAGCAAGCCCAGAAGACTAGTTGGTTGGTTGTATTAGAGGAGACGGCGGAGATTCTTGCAGCAGAGAAGGGGAAAAAAAACCGAGGCGAGGAGGAGGGAGAGGGGAGATCAAAGCTGCGCCGCTGGGCTGAGTGACATGCCTGATTGACGGGAGAGATTTACAATTGTCCTCCCGCTTCTCTAATGAGATTCAGCGCTGCCTCTGCAGGCAAAGACCTAAGAGATTTTGCAAATGTACCGGCACACACAGACATCCCCCCCCCCCCCCCCCCCTCCCTCCCAATCAATCCACAAAACAAACAGCCCTATTTTGAACCCCACTTCCAGCCTCTTTTTAGGGGGGCTCGATTAAACTCACGATGCTGAACGAAATTTCTTTGAACCCATCGCAATGTAACTTAGGGGAGCATTTTATTTTTCATGTGCGCGGGGAAGGTAAACAAATTTCCTCTTGATTCGAGAAAGTACAAGGATTTTTGTTGATATTTAATCAGGGAAAGGCGAAATTGACTCCGGTTTTCTTAATCTGCTACACATACACAAACCCATAGGGTGGCATTAAACGTCCGACCAGCCAGGTCAACTTGAAACATTAGATCAAAGGCTTTTTCCTTGCTTCAGGTACACCGTACAGCAACGAATTTTTTGGGCAGCATTGTGATTTTGTTTATACGGCGCACGGCCTTCTTTCTGTTAAAGCTCAGGAAAAAAACATGTAATGTCTGAAGAAGGATTTCGGCCCGAAACGTTGCCTATTTCCTTCGCTCCATAGATGCTGCCTCACCCGCTGAGTTTCTTCAGCAATTTTGTCTCCCTTCGATTTTCCAGCATCTGCAGTTCCTTCTTAAACATAAAATCGAAGGAAATTCAAAGAGACCAAAAATCAAACTTTTCGTATTTGAAGAAGGGACTCGACCTGAAACGTCACCTATTCCTTTTCTCCAGAGACGTTGCCTGACCCGCTTAGTTACTCCAGCAATTTGTGTCTATTCTCGAGTAACTCAGCGGGTCAGGTAGCATCTATGGAGGGAAATGGGCCGCTGATATTTCGGGCCGGGACCCTGATCCAAGATTCCAACATCTGCAGTCTCTTGTCATTCTGAATTCCAATGAGTCACGACCACAATAGGATTGACACTTTTTCTGTTTATTATTTAAGCTATGATTTTTTTTTGGGGGTGGGGGGGGGGGGGGGACCGAAGCAAAACCCTCAATCCCGTGTAAATAAATACACGTTTGAAACTGTAAAGTACTGCTTCGGGACAATGGACATCAGCGACGAATGGGGAAGGAAACCTTTTTTTAGGACGTCCTGAATATTTCATGTTTAATAATACAGAGGAAATGTAATCTTTCTTAAAAAGCGCCTTTGTGCACTGCAACCAATGTCCAACTTGCCCTAACAATCCGCAATATTTCGATATATGACTTATCTCACGTAACATTAATAGATGGGATGAATGCACAGAGTCTCTTACCCGGGAACCAGCGGGCGGGCAGAGGTTTAAATTGAGAGGGGGAATATTTAATAAGAACCTGAAGGAACAACGTTGACACTCAGAGGGTGATGGTTGCATGGAACGAGGTAGTTGAGGCAGGTATTATAACACCATTTAAATGATATTGGACAGGTACGTGGTTAGGAAAGGGTTAGATGTATTTTTAGCCTCAGCCTGAAGAAGGGATGTGGCCCGAAACGTCACCTATCCATGTTCTCCATGGATGCTTCCTGACCCGCTGAGTTACTCCAGCACTTTATTTCTTCCAAGGTTTAGATGGATATGGGCCAAACGCGGGAAAATGCGACTATCTTGGACGGGGCATCTTGGTCGGCATGGGCGTGTTGGGCCGAGAGGTCTTGTTTCCGTGCTGTATGACTCTAGGACTCTAAATGCGCCGCTGCCCTTTATACAATAAACTCTCCGGGATTTGCATGTGTATTTGGAAGGGGAAAGCCTGTGAAACATAAGGTCTTCCAACAAGCGTGAACAGCCGAGACGGGCCGAGTGGCGTCTATCCGTACAGCAGGATTGGATTATTCCAATCGTGTGATAGTGCAGCCGATTGTGTAGCGGAAACGAGATTGCTTTACACGTCTTAAAATGTTCAATCATTGCTATTCTCTTTCAGTGCGTGTCCGGCGAGATTCTATTTGAAGGAGTTACCAGTTTTTCCCCTGGTGCTGATGAATCCTTTCCAGTGTACTTCGGTGCTATTAAAAGTAGGGACAGAAGGGAGGGGGAGGATGGAGGGGAGGGGGGTCTGATTTATGCCAAGATCGTTAACTCAGGAAGTTTCGATTCCAACGCAGCGCAGCGAGGATCGAACCTGTTGCGGCGACAGAGTGGGATTGAGGGAGAGAGCAGTGGTAAGAGGCATAGTCTCTGATCTGACCGACAGACTTCTTAGTCGACTTTAAAGCAGTAAGGCGTACAGCTCCAGCAAGAGAGACGGAGTGTAAGAAAAAAAACGACGGCGTACGTTAGGCTGACTTAAAAGGGAACATATCAAAGGGGACAAGGCTGTATGCTGGTCTGATTTAAAAGTGGAGAACAATTACATGTTTATATCGCCAGTAAATACTATGCACAACTCGTATACAGTCCAGGTATGAAAACAAAAAACGAGGGTGTAAGTCAGGAACCAAAAAAGTCGAACAATATAAAGCACACAAAAATCAGGAGATTGGGTTGGGAGATTGCAGGAATAGCCTTTGATCTGAGCGACACTGGGCAGAATGAAGTCTTGAACAGCAACCACAGAGCAGCCACTGTGGGCCATCGTGTTTGCAAACATCTTTAAACATCGGTGCGGGAAACTTCTGCTCCGACACCCCTTTCATGTTGCCGAAATCTGGATAAACAATTTGGGTGAAATGGGATGGAAGTGAGGAAGGTGGGGGAGGGAGGGATAAGACATGGGAAAGGCAATTGAGAAATATGTTCCAGTTTGGGGGGGGGGGGAGAGAGTTTTAGAGGGAGAAGCTAGGGTTATTTGTTTTCGATATTTGCCATAATAAAGACATTTTGTTTTAATTCTCTGCTGTGTTATTTTTTGTTGCTTCTCCACCAAGCCAGCGGCCGGCTGCAGATCGCGTGAGAGCTGGGTTAATGACGGGGCTGCTCTTATAAAGCAGGAGGAGGGGCTGCCCGTCCCTTTGATCTCTCGGCGGCCGCTTTCTTCTCTCCACTTTCCTTGCATTTGGAAAGGAGCCGAGCTCCGAAAAAAAAAATGCAGTTATTTCCCACGTGTTCCAGCTGAGGCTGCAACGGTTCACTTCCGGGTAAAGGAAAGAGCGAAAGGAGGAAAATAAAACACACAGAGAGATCAAAGCCTTGGATCTGGGTACAATGTGGAGATTGGACTCAATCCAGCGTTTTAAAACAGCAGAGACGGGGGAAAAAAATGTTGTCTGCAATTCATAAACTTAAACTCATCTGTGATCATATTTGTCCACAGTTCAGATTCAATAAGAAGTTTCACAATTGAAATGTTGAGTGCTTTTCATTGAGAACTTGGTTGTAGCCTGACACGCTAACTTTCCACAGCTTTCTCTCGTTATTATTGGACTTTTATATTAATTTTTCAATAATCTTAGAAACTTTTACATTTATTTTTCAATAATCATAGAGCACAAGAACAGGCCCTTCGGTCCACAATATCTGTGCTGAACATGAGGCCAAGACCATCACTTAACTGCCCGCATTAAAAATCCGTATCCTTCCATCCCCTCCATATCCACATGCCTACCCAAAGGTCTTTCAAATGCCACTAATGTATTTACTTCAACCACCACCCCCCGGCAGTGCATTCCAGTCTCTCACCACCCTCTGTGTTAAAAACCTGCCCTGCACATTTCCTTTAAACATTGCCCCTCTCGCTATAAAGCTATGCCCTCTACTATTTGATTTTTCCATCCTGGGGAAAAGATTCTGACTCTCTACCCTATCTATGCCTCATAATTTTATATCGATCAGGTCTCCCCACAACTCCGGAGAGTGTTAAGTCAGATCTCTTAATAACAGCACTTCACACAAACAGATTTAATTAGACTCACTGTAAACATAAGGATCTGCAGATGCAGGTTTACAAAAAAAAGGCCCAGTGCTGGAGTAACTCAGAGGGTCAGGCAGCATCGCGCTGGAGAACATGGATAGGTGATGTTTCAGGTTAAAACCCTTCTCTAAGGGGAAGATACAGAGTGGAGAATATAGTTCTTTGCCTACCTCTATGACGATTGTTCTAAGTTATCCCAGTGAGTGGCAGAGTGATGCAGCAGTAGAGTTGCTGCCTTACAGCGCTAGAGACCCAGGTTCAATCCTGACTGCGGTTGCTATCTGTATGGAGTTTGCACGTTCTCCCTGTGACTGCATGGGATTCCTCTGGGTGCTCCGGTTTCCTATTACATTCCAAAGATGCACAGGTTTGTAGGTTAATTGGCTTTGGTAAAATTATAAAATTGCCCCTAGTTTGTAGGATAGTGTTTAGTGTACGTTGTGATTGCTGGTCATCTTAGACTTGGTGGGCTGAAGGGCTTGTTTCCGCGCTGTATCTCTAAAGTCTAAAGTCTAGACTCTTGCAGCCAACTGACGTGGAACTACAACAACTTAACGGGATGTCTTTCATCGCTTCCCTCTGCCCTGTAATTTGTTTCACCCGGCGAACAATGTAGGAGGAAGATTATCATAGTCCAGTTTGTTTCATCAGTCACACAACATTCAGGTTGCTCCTCACCGCAGGAGTCAAAACGACGAGGTAACTACACCCAAAATGTGCTCAGCCCAAGGTTACATTAATTAAGACTTATTTGCTGTAATGAAAGAACCATTTTCCTTTGCCAAGGTCCTGGCCATTGATAGTTGACACCATGCAGGCTAAAACAAGAGCTCCTTTGGCCATGGGCCAATGTTTGCACAATGTTCCGCACATGGACACACACATAGATGCACACAGGCACACAAACACATCCACACTTGCACAAGGCAGAAAAGTCTATGGAACAATGGGGTATGCAAATGATTCTTTGGAACAATGGGGTATGCAAATGCTCAGAATATCATAGGGTAAAGTGATTGTATCCATATTCTGCAAATTATGGCTATTAATGTTATTTAGAGTTTTAAACAGCAGCCTAGACAACTAATTTTATTTTCAAAAGGTTAGCTATTGTATCATTTTAAATCTGGTGTTATGTTCTATTGGGAAATGCAAGCTTTGTTGTACTGAAGATAAACACAAAATGCTGGAGTAACTCAGCAGGTCAGGCAGCACCTCTGGAGAGAAGGAATGGGTGATGTTTTGGGTCGAGACCCTTCTTCAGACATTGTTGTGGCCTTTGTTGCAGCCCACCCTGTTAAGTATTACACCACTTTGATGGAATCCAGCAACTCATGTCATGAAATCACCAAAGTGCAAGCGCAGGAGGATCTCAATGTGACAGACAGCATCTGTGGAGGGAATGGACAGATGGCATTTTGGGTTGGAACCCTTCTCCAAACGTTGCCTGTCCATTCCTCCCACAGATGCTGCCCGACCCCGCTGAGTTCCTCCAGCACTTTGTGTTATGTTCCACATTCCAGTATCTGCGATGCATCGTGCCTCAATCAAATCAGCAAACTAACATCAAGGAAAGAGCTGTCCATCCATGGGCATTTTTTTTGCATTTTTTGGTGAAGATTGGGAGAATTGGCTTGATCTAATTGTAGGTTAAGGTGAGCGGGGGAAGATTTAATGGGAAGCTGAGGTGCAATTTCTTACATAAAAGGTGGTAAGTATAGGGAATGAGCTGCCAGAGGAGGTAGTTGAAGCAGGTACTATCGCAATGTTTAAGAAATATTTAGACAGGTACATGGATAGAATATGTTTAGAGGGATGGGCAAAACGTAGGCAGGTGGGACTAGTGTAAATAGGGTATGTTGGTCGGCCTGGGCAAGTTAGACCAAATGGCCTGTTTCCACATTATGGGATTCTATGAATCTATAACAGAGCTACATGGTTTGGGATGATTTGTTAGTTGAAAAAGGCACCACGTTTTGTAAACTCTGTTTGCTTTACACAAATGGAAATGCCTTAACTATTGCAAATGCTTATATAAAAGCCGCAAATACTGGAAATTATTCATCGTCAGGCAGCATCTACAGAGAGAGAGACCATGCATTATCACTGGTGGATGATGGAGATGAACAGGTTAAAATTCCGTACAGATTCAAACGGAGACAAAGAAGATAGGAGTGATGAGGTGCCGGGCAACAAAGATTAAATGACGAAGCTCATCCCATTGTATAGTTTCTGTCGTATCTAAGAGTTGGAAATTATTGACTAGTTTAGTTTAGTTTAGTTAAGAGATACTGTGTGGAAACAGGCCCTTTAGCCCACCAAGTCCGCGCCGACCAGTGATCACCCGTACACTAGTTCTAACCTACACACAAGGGATAATTTACAGAAACCAATTAACCTACAACCCTGCATGTCTTTGGAAGGAGGGAGGAAACCAGGGTACCCGAAGAAAACCCACCCGGTCACAAGGAGATGGAACCCAGGTCTCTGGCGTTGTAAGACAACAACTCTACCGCTGCGCCACTGTGCTGTCCTATAGTTTATGGTTTCAAGATTATTTCCAGAAATTAAGTTGACAATTCTGAACAGATGCTCCATTGTAGTACGGAGGATGGGATGCACTGTTGGACGTGGGGTGAATTGGATGAGACTTTAAACGCCTGTCCGTTCACATAGGGCAATGGAATTTATCCCCATACCAACATTGTTAAAACACTTCATCTGCTTGCAATTGCTTGCCACGTTTCCTATATTGCAGCACTGACTAATATAGAGCATAGAAAAGCAGTGCGCAGGAATAGGCCCTTTCACCCACAAGGTCTGTGCTAACCATTAGGCTAAACTAATCTCATCTGCCTGCACTCAATCCATATCTCTCCATTCCCTGCATCTCCATGTGCCTACCCAAACGCCTCCTCAATGTCGCTGTCATATCTGCCTCCACAACCATCCGTAGCAGCGCGTTCCAGACACCCACCACTTTCTGTGCAAAAAATACTTCCCCGCACATCTCATTTAAACTTTGCTTCTCTCACCTTAAAGCTAAGGACACAAAGTGCTGGAGTAACTCAGCAGGTCAGGCAACATCTCTGGAGAACATGGATAAGTGACATTTTGGGTTGGGACCCTTCTTCAGGATCCCTACCTGAAACGTCACCAATCCATGTTCTCCAGAGATGCTGCATGACCTGCTGGGTTACTCCAGCACTTTGTGTCCTTTTGTGTAAACCAGCACCTGCAGTACCTTGTTACAACCTCTTAACCTAAAGCTATGCCCTCTAGTCATTGACATTTCCACCCTGGGAAAATATTCTGACTGTCTACTCTATCTATGCCTCTGATAATAATTTTACACACTTCTGTTAGGTCTCCCTTTAACCTTCGTGTTGCAGAGAAAACAATCCAAGTTCAGATCTGCTTAATTGTCCTTAAGTATTCTGGAGATCCAGAGCTTGTGGAAGGTTATATAAATGCAAGTCTTCTTTATTGGAAAAGGAAGTGAACAACCTTCTAGCCTTCCAAGAGGCAGCATTGTAATTCTGGCCAACATCAGAAGTTGCCAGGAATGTGCAGAACTATAGACAGGTAAAACCCATTTATTTTGTTTAATGTTTTTAACCCTTCTTATACATTAATTAGTAAAACAATGTTCATTGCAATGTGATATCCTTACTGTATCTGTTGGCGAGGAAATCAATTCTATCTGACATTAAACTTCATAAATCTCTAAAGATAACGGGTTAAGTTTAATATGTGTACATCTTATAGAGGTGTACAAAATCATGAAAGGAATAGATCAGGGCGCAGAGTCTCATGCCCAGGGTAGGGAAATCGAGAACCAGCGTACATAGGTTTAAAGTGAGGGGGGGGGGGGGAAGATTTAATAGAAACCAGAGGGGTAACTTTTTTACATAAAGGGTGGTGGGTGTACGGAACGATCAGCCGGAGGAGGTAGTTGGGGCAGGTACTATCACAATATTGAAGAAACATTTAGACAGTTACACAGATAGGACAGGTTTAGAGGAATATGGGCCAAATGCAGGCAGGTTGGATTTGTGTAGATGGGGCATGTTGGTCGGTGTGGGCAAGTTGGGCCGAAGGGCCTGTTTCCACGTTGTATGACTCTTTGACTCACATCCTTGACGTTTTGGCAACATCCTGGCAAATCCTCTCTGCACTATTATCAGACTTATATTTAATTCAATTTTCTGTGATGTCATTTGAACTCACATCCTGCACCTCATGCTTGCTTTGTACTAGTTGTTAGTTCAGGGTTCCAAATTAATCTAGTGAGGTTTTTCTTTTAAAAGTCACACTAAATTGTGTCAGTCTAGATTCGGTGGCAGCACTCCCACTTCAATCAGAAAGTAATGAGTTCAATCCCATTCTAGATCCTGGAGTATAAATTTAATATTGGCATCTAGTGCAGGCCTGAGGGATTCGTGCACCGTGCCATATTACGGATGAGTGAAAATCCTTTGGCCCTCCCAGTTGGACTTAAAGTATCCCCTACCACAATATCAAAGGAATGCAGGTCAATAAATCAAAAGAAAAACAGTTCATTGGTTCTTATCTCAGTGTTAATTGTGAGAATTTGCTGTTGCACAAATCGGCCACTGCTTTTCCTTACATTATAACAGTAGTCAACACATAAAATAACTTTGAACATGAAATTAAACATAGAATAGCACAGCACCAGAAGAGGCCTTTCAGCCCACAATGTCTGTGTTGAACGTGATGCCAAGATAAACTAATCTCATTAGCCAGCACATGATCCATAACCCTCAATTCTCTGCATATCCATGTGCCTACTGAAACGTCTCTTAAACGCCGTTATCATGTCTGCCTCCATCAACACTTCAGGCAATGCAACTCAATTTGCTACAAATTGCTCAGTGATAATTTGAGGTGTTCTGTAAATGTTGATATTGTTCGTGTATTTTGCCTGCAGGATGTGCAGGGGAAAACGGTGGTAGCTATCAATGGAAAATAAAACAAATAGGAGAAGCTAAGTGCACCCACATCCCAGAGAAGAGACGAGACAAGGAACTGGGGATGCCAGTTTGCGAAACAAAAAGTACAAAGTGCTTGAGTAACTCAGCGGGTCAGACAGTATCTCTGAAGGACTCTATCTGAAGAAGTGTGCTGACTATCCATGTCCTCCAAAGATGCCGCCTGATAGTTTAATGGTGAGATACAGCATGAAAACAAGCCCTTCCGCTCTCATCGTGCAAACCATCGACCCCCGCCAATTAACACTATCTTACGCACACTAGGGATAATTTACAACTTTACCAAAACAAATTAACCCACAAACCCGTATGTCTTTGGAGCGTAGGAGGAAACCAGAACACCCAGAGAAAACCCGCGTAGGTCACAGGGAGAACGTACAAACTCCGTACAGACAGCACCCGTAGTTGGTCAGGATCAAACCCAGGGCTTCGGCGCTGTAAGGCAACAACTCTGCTGCTGCACCCGTAGGCTGGATGGAACCCGGGTCCCTGATCTGCTGAGTTATTCCAGCACTTTGTGTCCCAAAGAAGTGTGTTGGTAAATTATCTGGGGACTGTAAATTGCTTCTAGTACAGGTGTATGGTAAGATCTGATGAGAGTTGATGGTTAGATGGGGAGAATAGATTGAGATTAGCACAGGATTGGTGTAAATGGAGCTTGAAGGTTGGCATGGGTTCACTGCAGGCCTGATTCCATGCCACGTGACTATTATTCCCTAATGAGGGAATAAATGGGAGCAATTTTCTCCTACGCCATAATTCTTACCAATGCAAAAACTTCCATTCATAGTTTTTAAGCAAAGCTGAGAATGCATAAAGGAGAAGGCGGCAAGGAATTGTACACCCCAGAGAGCAGAACATTTCTGTTGCAAGAATATTGGTTACAGCTTTGACTGATAAATCTGTAGCAAGTTCTGCCCACAAATAGAACAGAACTGCAAACTTCTTCGCTGAGTTCCTTCAGCACCTTGTGCTTCGCTCAAGATTCCAGCATCTGCAATTCCTTGTGTCTTCAAACTCCTTTTAACTAAAGAAGCTATTTCCTTTTTTTCATTCCTTCCACGTCTTGCATGAAAAATCACAGCAGCTGTAAATTAACTTCAAGAAATTTTGATCAATCGTTAAACTTTCTGTGCTCATCGAAGATAAACGGCAATGAAAGTACAATAAACATACATCTGAACAACACTAATATCACATCTTCAATGCTGCTAAATATTCCCAGAGATGACAGAAGTGTTATCAAACAAATGTTGTCACCAAACCACAGAGGGAGATTCTAAAGCGCCCAAGCAGAAACCTACTTCAAAGCAAACATTTTAAAGGAGTATGCTAGGGCAGAGGCAAGAAGGCAGAGTGTCATAGAGTCGCACAGCACAAAAACAGGCCTTTCATCCCAAATCGTTGTCGTATAGCACTAGAGACCTGGATTCGATCCTTGCTACGAGAGCTGTCAGTGTGGAGTTTCTACGTTCTCTCTGTGACAGGATGTGTTTTATTCGGGAGCTCTCATTTCCACCCAAGACATGCAGGCTTGTAGGATAATTGGTTTCTGTAAATCGCCCCTAGTTTGTCGGACATAGAACTGGTGTACATAGTGATCGATGGTCAACATACACTCGGTGGGCTGAAGGGCCTGTTTCCATGCTCTATCTCTATACCAAACTAAACTAATCATGCGTACTGGCAGCTTTTATTTTCTACAAAAAAAATGCACTGGTTAAGAACATTATTTTAGAATGAATTTGAAACATATGCACATATGTTGGGCATCAAAAGACATTCTGAGCATGATGGAGGCAATGCAGTTTCTCTCCTGCTGGCGTACAGTTTATTTGTGTTTTGTGGGGACTATGATGGAAGTAGTCCAATGTGAAGAATGAACAAAACAAACCAGGATGCTGTTGCTTAACAATGAGTCTACTGTTGTTTGGACTTAGTACAAGTGACATGTGTTAGGTTAATGTTCTGATCTTTCAGTCAGGGAGCAGTCTGCCAGACCTTGCTCTGCCTCTATGTTGTTCAATTAACATCGGTGCAGTTTGCACATTTCTTTGTTAAATCACCAATCTTTGTTCCGTCCACTGTGAACCAACGGCAGAAGTCCTGTTGTTCAACCACTGATCTCCGTCTCTTCTCCTGCCAAGTAGTTTAATATCTGCAAAAGCTTTTTCTGGAATTTGATTTCCTATTAGGAAATAAAAAAATGAAAAGCTGAAGTGTATCAGTCTGCAGACATATTAGCACTTTGTCATTAACCATGTTGAGTCTGACAGTTCTCCTTACAGTGGAGCAATCAGAACAGCAGGATTGTGCTACAAGTCTGCGGGAAAAATATATTAAATTGGGCTAAGCTCAATCAACCGTATATATTTCACTCTTGAATGCTGTTCCATTGACAATAAGCTGTGTTTATTCAGTGCAATGTGCAATTTTATTTGGAGGTGCTCTACATAGACTCGGCCACTGTTCAATGGCCAGTGGGCGCATCAGTGTCTGGATCTTCCAGGAGCTAATGGTACGGCATTTATTGGTGACGGGCCAGGTGGGCAGGGTTAACAAATTGGAGGAACAACACCTCATATTTCGCCTGGGCAACTTACAACGCAGTGATATGAATATTGATTTCTCTAACCATGTAACTTTCTTTCCACCCCTCCCCCATCCTAGTCATCCTACTAGTTTCACTGTTGTCCTGCTTAGTTTTCACTTCGTTATCGCCTTCTCCACAGCCAACAATGGACCATTGTGGGCCCCACCTTTCCTTGATCATCTGTCTGGCTTTGATTTGTTCTTTTTACACCTTTCATTCATTTGTTCTTTAAACCTTTTCATACCTCGCGTTTCCCTCTGCCCCGACTCTCAATCTGAAGAAGGGTCTCAATCCAAAACATATCCTATCCCTTTCCTCCAGAGATGCTGTCTGGCCCATTGAGTTACTCCTGCATTTTGTGTCTATCTTTGGTCAAAATGTAGTAGTTGCTCGGACCTCAATGTCTTGGAGATGCCAATGCTGTTTGTTGCAGGGTAGAGCAGTGACTTGGATTCAGAGAGACATAGTCATACAACGTGGAAACAGGCCCTTCGGACCAACTTGGTCATCCCACCAACATGCCCCATGTACACTAGTCGCACCTGCCTGATTTTGACTAATTAGTCTTCTGTGAATTGTCTTTGAACATTTTCCTACATTAAAAGGTGCTAGGTAAATGCCAACTGTTGTTATTGTTGTTGTTCTGAGCTTTCACAATTGGATGGTATCTTATTAGAATCATAGAGTCATATAGTGTGGAAACAGACCCTTTGGCCACCAACATGCCCTACCTATACTAGTCCTACCTGCCTTCATTTGGCCCATATCCCTCTAAACCTACCCTACCCATTCACCTGTACAAATGTTTCTTAAATGCTGTGATAGTACCTGCCACAACTACCACCTCTGGCAACTCATTGCATATACCGACCACCCTTTGTGTAAAAAAGTTGCCCCTCAGTTTCCTATTAAATATTTCTCCCCTCACCATAAACCCAAGTCATCTGGTTCTCGATTTCCCTATTCTGGGTAAAAGACAGTGTTCATTTACCCGATCCATTCCTCTGATGATCATTTACACTATAAGATCACCCTTCATCCTCCTATGCTCCAAGGAATAAAGTTCTAGTCTGCTCGCCCTCTCCCTAAATCTCAGGCCCTCGAGTTTCCTATCACAGCGTGACCAAAACTGAACACAATACTCTAAATGTGGCCTCGCCGATGACTTATACAACTGTAACGTGACCTCCCGACTTCCATACTCAATACTCTGTCTGATGAGCCAAGGCATGACTCAAGGCAGCCGGGGTTATTTGCTTTCCTTTTGGCTGAAGGTTGGTTAATGTATCAGGATCCAATCACATGCCCAAAGAATCCAATAGAAGTTGTGTGGGACTATCTGAAAATATCTTAAAATAAAACTTTACCATGTGCCAGTGTTTAAATTATTGAAACATGTTGTTTAGTTTGGTTTAAAGATACAACGTGAAAACAGGCCTTTCGGCCTACCGAGTCCAGGCCGACCATCACTCCCCAAACACCAGCACCACCCTACACACTAGGGACAATTTACAATCTTTACCGAAGCCAATTAACCCTCAAACCTGTACGTCTTTGGCGTGTGGAAGCACCCGGAGAAAACCCACATGGTCACATGGAGAACGTACAAACTCCGTACAGGTAGAACCAAATCTTCTCAAGGTATGTCTACTTTGAAGATATTCTCCTCTCTCGTTTTCACACCTTACATTTCCTTATCTCTGTATCTCCCTCTCCCCTGATTCAGTCTGAAGAAGGGTCTCGACCTGAAAAGTCACACATTCCTTCTATCCAGAGATTCTGCCTCTGAGTTACTCCAGCATTTTGTGTCTACCAATAGTCAAGATCGAACCCGGGTCTCTGGCATTGTAACGCAGCAACTCTACCACTGTGCCACTGTGCTTCCAGGTTAATGAACATTTTGCAACATGTATGGTTGAAACAGATCCATTTGTTTTTAGAATAGCATCTTATTAAAGAAAACATCTCTGCTCATGCTCATTCATCAGATGCACAGTCCCAGCCTCTAACAGAACACTTTCACTCTGCTCTGTGCTATAATGTACCTGAAAATTCAAATTGCAGTGGGAATAACACTGCAAATTGTTTGATAATGATTAACCTCATTTAAGACATCTTATTTACAGGCTTAATAGCCGAGGGAGTTGTTGAGACAGACCCAGGAGTCTCAGGATAATAAATGCTGAACATTTCAGCCACACAGATCGGAGACACAGAAACCGAACTGATGATAGCCAAAACAGTAGAGTGTAAGTCAGGTCAATCTGTGGAGACTTGAGACTTTGGAGCTATAGCACGGAAGCAGGCCATTCGGTCCACCAAGTCCACACCAGCCAGCGATCACCCCATACACTAGCACTATCCTACAAACTAGGGACAATTTTACAAGCTATTGAAGCCAATTAACATACAGACCCACATATCTTTGGAGTGTGGGAGGAAAACCTGAGCACCCAGAGAAAACCCACGTGGTCACAGGGAGAACGTAGCAGACAGTACCCCTACTAGTCATTATCAAACCCAGGGCTCTGGCGCTGTAAGGTAATCACGAAGAATTCTTTGTTTATTTTAGAGATACAGGTTATTCAGCCCCTCGAGGGGCCCAGTGGGGTAGCATCAATGGAGCTCCTACACCCAGCGGGGCAGCACTGAGAGACCCACTTGGGTGTGTCTACAATTCTCTGCAATTTCTGAGAGAATTGTGGACACAGCCCAGATTATCACACAAACCAACCTCCCTTCCATTGAGTCCATCTACACCTCACGCTGCCTCGGGAAGGCCACCAGCATAATCAATGACAATGTGAATCAAATGATTCACCCCGGCCACTCCCTCTTTCCCCCCACCCCCTCCCATCTGGCAAAAGGTACAGAAGTGTTAAAATGCACACCTGCAGATTCAAGGACAGTTTCTTCCCATCTGTTATCAGGCAACTGAACATCCTACCACAACCAGAGAGCAGTCATGAGCTGCTATTTACCTCATTGGAGACCCTCAGACTATCTTTGATTGGTCTTTACTGGCTTTATCTTCCACTAAATGTTATCCGTACACTGTGAATAGCTCGATTGTAATCATGTATTGTCTTTCCACTGACTGGATAGCACGCAACAAAAACCTTTCAATGTGCCTCGGTACACGTGACAATAAACAAAACTCAAACTGAGGGAGCTCCCACACCCACTGGGCCAACACTGAAGGAGCACCCAGCCCAACATCAGGAGAACACTGACATCCCTATTTAGTTTAGATTAGTTTAGAGACACAGTGTGGAAACAGGCCCTTCGGCCCACCGAGTTCGCGCCGACCAGCGATCCCTGTACATAAGCACTATCGTACACACTAGGGATAATTTGGAATTTTTCAACAAGCCTGTACATCTTTAGAGTGTGGGATGAAACCGGAGCACCCGGAGAAAACACACGTGGTCATGGGGAGAACGTAGAAACTCCGTACTGTCAGCGCCTGTAGTCAGGATCGAACCAGGGTGTCTGTCGCTGTAAGGCAGCAACTTAACTGCTGCACCACCGTGCAGCTCATAATCCCCTACACATTCTCCAATTGCCAATTTGGAGGTGAGTTAAAGGTTCTTGCCTTATTTCATAATCTTCAGTAACATTGAACATGTGACAACAAAAGTAACTCTTCACTAAACACCATATTTGTCCAAGCAGCAGAGCCCATTCCCCATGGATGCTGGGTAGTAAGCCTACAAATGAAGCTGAGAGTGATGAATTTGCAGGAAGGATGTACAGGTTATAGAAATGGTGCACAAGAGGTTTACTAGAAAGATTTCTGGATTAGTTCGTTTTTTAGTTAAAATTAGTTTAGAGATATAGCGCGGAAATAGGCCCTTCGGCTCACCGAGTCCGCACTGACCAGCGATCCCCGCACATTAACACTATCCTACACACACTAGGGACAATTTACAAATACACCAAGCCAATTAACCTGCAAACCTGTGTGTCTTTGGAGTGTGGGAGGAATCCAAAGATCCCGGAGAAAGCACATGTGGTCACGGGGAGAACGTACAAACTACACAGTACGTGCTGAACTTTTGTTGTGTGCTAACCATTCAGCGGAAAGACAATACATGATTACAATCAAGCCATTAGGGGGTATTAGCGACAAGGAGAGGCTGGAAAGACTTACCATAAATTGTTGTCTTTGGAATGTCGGAAGTGACGGGGAGAGCTTGATGGTGAGAGGGGAAAAGTTTAAAGGAGGTGTGCGGGGCAAGTTTTTTTACACAGAGGGTGGAGTGTGCCTGGAACAATTTTCTAAACTCAAGGGAAAACAAGTTATTCTTATGTAAACTATATTTAACCTTTTCTATTTATTGGCTGTGGATGGAACACAACTCAAAATGTTAACAGGGTGATATTATGAGTTTATATAAAATTAACTTTTATTCCGATTCTTTAGGTCACATTCTAGCTTCTAAACTCGAGAATACAAGTTAATCTTATATAACCTCTTACTATAGCCCTAGGAACATTTTGAATTGTATTCCAATCAAATCCAATAGTCATAGGTGCATAATACCATAAGACATGGGAGTAAAATTAGGCCATTCAGCCCATCGAGTCTACTCTCATACTCTTGTAGGAGAAATAGGTGAATTTCTAGATGGTGCTCAGGAAAGAGAGGAAGGAAGGGGGGGAGGCGTTTGTTTAGATGGAACTCTCAGGCAGGACTGAGTAGTGTTCAAAAGTACACAAAGTGCTGAAGTAACTCAATGGGTTAGGCAACATCTCTGCAGAACATGGATACGTGATGTTTCAGATCGAGACTCTTCTTCAGACTTCAGTATCCTAATCATGCCAATTTCAAAATGAACAAGACAAAGATGAAGAAAATGATCTAAAATTATGTATAAAAATAACATTTGATTAAACATGGAATTGAATAAATTAATAAAAACTATGAAACTGTGACTTATCAGTTGGTGCTTTTCTGTCCAGAATTGTACGGTTTAGTCAAGTAAACTGTTCCGGATTCATGGACATCAGTAATAAAGCTTTAGGTAACTAAGACTGCTGACTTTACCAGTGCTTTCACTTTATCTACTTTCACTCCAGACTTAATGGACGATCATTTTGCTTTGTTAAAACTGGTCCTCAGTGTAGATTTGGCAAAACAGAGTGAGAACTCAGCAGGAGTGAGTTTAAAAAAAATAGGCACAAGCCAGATCCAAAAATAGCTAATGGAATCTTGGCCTATATCACAAGGCGGCTGGAATACAAAGGGCAGGAAGTTATGCTTGGGTTGTTCAGAGTCTAGGTCAGATCCCTAGAGGAGTATTGTCTTCAATGTCAGGCTTAGGACCAAGAAATATCTATTGGATGTGGATGGAACACAACCCAAAATGATATCAGGATGATATCATGAGGTTACCAGACTAACTTGTATTCCCTTAAGTTTAGACGGTTAGGATGTAACCTAAACAAAGTATCTAAAATGATGAAGATTCAATAGGATAAAGCCAATTAAGAAATTCAGCTTCACTTGTTTAACCACCATATCTGTGTCCAAAATTTAGTGCCGAGATTAGTTTAGTTTAGTTTAGTTTAGTTTAGTTTAGTTTAGTTTAGTTTAGTTTAGTTTAGTTAAGGGATACAGTGTGGAAACAAGCCCTTCAACCCACCGAGTCCGTGCCGACCAGCGATCCTCATACACTAGCACTATCCTGCACACGAAGGACTATCTACAATAGTTACCGAAGACAAATTAACCAGCAAACCTGTAAGTCTTTGGCATGTGGGCAGAAACCAGAGCACCTGGAGAAATCCCATGTGGTCACAGGAAGAATGGATAAACTGTATAGACAGCACCCATAGTCAGGGTGAAACAGTTGAAATCAACTCTCAAATTGAGAAATTTCTCTCTCCTTTTACCAATCGCCAACAATCCCTCGTTTAAACCGTCTACTTTAGATAAGGCGTTTGCACAATAGGAAAACTTAGGAATTAAAACGCTGGGAGATCTTTACGAGAAGGGGAGCTACCTCTCGTTTGAAGAATGACAGGAGAAATATCATTTGAAAGCAATTTTTTTAGATATCTTCAAATCCGAGACGATGTGAAAACACACACACAAGACTATGGGCCTAGATATATTAGACAAATGCATGAATAGAAAGGCAGATACAAATTAATATCCATGGCCATGGAAGTCATCATCAGGGCCTCAAAATGGGTGGTGGGCGGTGAACGAACCAGGGCTGGGCTCCGTCTGCCACCCATCAGGGCATACATGGACGACATGACCACACTAACCACTACTGCAGCATGCACCAAGCGGCTACTTGGAAAGCTGCAGGAGAACATCAAGTGGGCCCGAATGAAGATCAAACCAAGTAAATCTCGAAGCATCTCCATAGTCAAGGGGGTGCTTAGAGACACAAGGTTCTGTATCGGTGACGACCCAATACCAACAGTGTCTGAACAGCCAGTTAAAAGCCTGGGCAGATGGTACAACGCAAGTCTCAAGGACAAAGAGCAGGTGCAACAACTAAGGCAAGAAATTGTCAATGGCCTGGAGAACATCAATCAGACCCTACTGCCTGGGAAACTGAAGCTCTGGTGCCTACAGTTTGGACTCCTTCCTCGGACAATGTGGCCACTGACCATTTATGAAGCCCCAATAACAACTGTGGAGAAGATGGAGCGAACCATAACTTCATACGCGAAGAAATGGCTCGGGGTCCCACGATGTCTAACTAACATCGGCCTATATGGCAAAGGGGTCCTGGAACTACCTCTCACTAGTCTAACAGAGGAACACAAGTGTTCTAAAGTAAGACTTCAGATGACACTGAGGGACTCTAGAGACAAGACCATCAGTGCTGTTGCGCCGCCCCTAGTAACTGGCCGGAAGTGGACACCATCTGATGCAGTACAGCAAGCTTCATCAGCCCTGAGGCACAAAGACATCGTGGGGCAAGTCCAGCAGGGAAGAGGAGGCTTTGGCCTTACGACAAGTAAACCAACTTGGCGAAAGGCCACAACATCAGAGCGGAGGACATTGGTGGTCGAGGAGGTGCGGCGACAGGAGGAGGCCGCAAGAAGTGCAAAGGCGGTCTCTCTTGCCAAACAGGGGCAATGGATGCAGTGGGAAGGTGTGGAGCGGAGGAAGATCAGCTGGAAAGAACTATGGGAAATGGAAGCAAGCAAGATTAGCTTCATCATCAGAGCGACTTATGACGTGCTTCCATCACCAAAGAACCTCCATCAGTGGTACGGCGAGGATCCAACCTGTGCCCTCTGCCCAACTCCAGCGACCCTCAAACACATCATGGTAGGCTGCAAGACCAGCCTCACGCAAGGGAGATACACGTGGCGGCATAATCAGGTACTAAAAAGCCTGGCATCAGCCCTTGAGAACAGGCAGTGTGCGACCAACTCCTTGCCTCCGAAAGCAAGCAACCCCCCCCCGTAACGGCAACAACCTTTGTCCGAGAAGGACAGAAAACATCTAAACATCCTTCCACCAGATCAGAAGAAGGAAACCTATGCAGGGCCCGCGACTGGAGGATGCTGGCGGACATCGGCCTACAACTAGTTTTTCCACCTGAAATTGCTTCCACCAACCTCAGGCCAGACTTGGTGTTCTGGTCCCCTTCACAGAAGACTGCTTACATCATAGAGCTCACAGTTCCATGGGAGAACTCTGTTGAGGAGGCCTATGAGCGTAAGAAGCTGCGCTACGCAGAGCTTGCAGCAGAGGCAACGCATCGTGGCTGGAACACCAAAGTCTATCCAGTTGAAGTGGGATGCAGAGGATTTGTTGCGTCATCTACCATCAGACTGCTGAAGGAGCTTGGAATCCACGGTCAGGCTCTGCGGAAGACCATAAGATCACTCTCAGAGGAGGCTGAAAGAAGCAGCCGGTGGATTTGGCTCAAGCGGAAAGACCCATGCTGGGCCCCAAGTACTTCAGGGTGAATCTTTGGGACGGTTTGACACGGGACACGCGCTGAGGGCTGATCATCCTGCAGCGGGCCGCCCTTGTGGAGGGTGTATAGTGTTAAAAGGCCGAAACACCCAGTGATGCAAGGGTACACTACTGATGATGTGTCCTGTGCCCAACTGTCCTGAAGGTTACCCAGGCCAAGATATACGTATCCACTCCCCCTCCCCCCCCCCGCCCCCCCACCGATGTTGAGCGTCTACCACTCTCAACAATCAACGAATGTCGTGAAATGCTCCCCACCTATTGGCACAAGGGACTTCTTAACATCTTGTCCTGTGTATTTGATTCTGATAATCTGGACTCGTCCAGTGACTGCTGTGAAAGGACAGCTGACAACATGGGAAAGTCCACGTGACAGCTTGGAGAGACAGCTGACAGGAGGGAACAGACCCCACTGGGGCCGTCATGGGCTAGCTACCCATGATAGCAGTCCCCAACGCTGTTTCAGTTAGTTGGAGACACCCGCTAAATGCTACTAAAAGTAAATTAAAGAGAATACCCCTAGAGCCTGCGAGAGCGGGGGCGGAAGATGGCTCACCGATTGATAACACGGTTACAGACCCAGGAACGGAAACGACTACGGACAAGGAGAGCATGGCACATGAGACATCCACAACAGCTGCGGGACACAAACTTCAGGTGTGCATTTGTGGTTGGGAGAAAATTACATCAGTGAAGGGCTTGAAGATCCACCAAGGGAGGAAAAAGTGCTTGAGAGAGCAGAGACATGGGCCTCGCATTGACCAGTACTTCTTACGAAGCAACCAGTCAAATCAGTCGAGTGAAGCACAGCGACAGGACTCAAACCAAAGTTTGCAGAGCATCAGCACCCATGTCACTGAAGAGGGTGATACAAGCACAGAAATGCCGGTGGAGGAGCCCACGCAACAACGACAAAGACCTCCATTGGAGGGAAAGATCAAAGGGCACAAACCTGGAGTGAAATGGCCCAAAGCTGTTGAAAAGAAAGAGTGGGAGACGGTCAACAGTGACCTTATACATAGCTTGGAGCAACAAGCGGGCACAGCAGTGGAAAAGCTTGAAAGGATGGGCAACACAATCTACAGCTATGGAGAAGAACGGTTTGGGGTGAGTAAAGGGAGAGGTGGAAAGAAATTACCAACACCAATCAAGTCCAGGAGGCAGCAGGAGATCGAGAGGCTAATCAGAGAGAGGAGACAGTTGAAAAAGCAATGGAAAAAAGCAACTGAGGCAGAGAGAGAAGGTCTCATGCTACTCCAAGAGGACATCAAGAGCCGATTGGCAACCTTGCGAAAAGCAGAGAACTTGAGGAAACTTCGCAAGAAGAAAGAACACACAAGAACACGGTTCTACAAAGACCCTTTCAAGTTCATCAAAGACCTCTTCGCAAAGGAAAAAAGTGGAACTTTGAAAACATCAAAACGGGAATTGGAGGAACACCTGGAAAAGGCCCACCAAGACACGAAAAGGCATGAGCAGTTAGTCATCCCACATGACATCCCGCCTATTCAACCACCTGAATTCAACCTGGACACCAGCCCTCCAAGATGGAAAGAGGTAGAGAACACTGTCCGGCGAGCAAGAGCAGCATCAGCTCCGGGGCCAAACGGAGTACCATACAAGCTCTACAAGAACGCACCGGATGTGTTACGCTTTCTATGGAAGCTCATGAGGGTGGTGTGGAAGAAGCAAACAATACCTAAGGCGTGGCGAAGGGCCGGCGGCGTGCTAATACCTAAAGAAAAGGATGCGTCAGACATCAGCCAATTCCGGCCAATATGTCTCCTCAACGTCGAGGGAAAAATCTTTTTCAGCATTGTATCACAAAGGCTGTCCACCTATCTGGTAACAAACAAGTACATTGATACATCTGTACAGAAAGCAGGAATTCCAGGATTTTCGGGCTGCTTGGAGCATACAAGCATGATCTGGCACCAGATCCAAGCAGCTAAGAAGGAGAAGAGAGACCTACATGTGATCTTCCTCGATCTGGCCAATGCATTTGGTTCAGTTCCCCATGAACTCCTTTGGGAATCTTTTGCCTTTTTCCATGTACCAGAGCTCATCACCACACTGGTCAAGAGCTATTTCAAAGACCTGCAGCTGTGCTTCACAACAGCTGACTTCAGTACAACATGGCAGCGCTTGGAAGTAGGCATCATGGCAGGCTGCACAGTCTCACCCTTGGCCTTTACAATGGCCATGGAAGTCATCATCAGGGCCTCAAAATGGGTGGTGGGCGGTGAACGAACCAGGGCTGGGCTCCGTCTGCCACCCATCAGGGCATACATGGACGACATGACCACACTAACCACTACTGCAGCATGCACCAAGCGGCTACTTGGAAAGCTGCAGGAGAACATCAAGTGGGCCCGAATGAAGATCAAACCAAGTAAATCTCGAAGCATCTCCATAGTCAAGGGGGTGCTTAGAGACACAAGGTTCTGTATCAGTGACGACCCAATACCAACAGTGTCTGAACAGCCAGTTAAAAGCCTGGGCAGATGGTACAACGCAAGTCTCAAGGACAAAGAGCAGGTGCAACAACTAAGGCAAGAAATTGTCAATGGCCTGGAGAACATCAATCAGACCCTACTGCCTGGGAAACTGAAGCTCTGGTGCCTACAGTTTGGACTCCTTCCTCGGACAATGTGGCCACTGACCATTTATGAAGCCCCAATAACAACTGTGGAGAAGATGGAGCGAACCATAACTTCATATGCGAAGAAATGACTCGGGGTCCCACGATGTCTAACTAACATCGGCCTATATGGCAAAGGGGTCCTGGAACTACCTCTCACTAGTCTAACAGAGGAATACAAGTGTTCTAAAGTAAGACTTCAGATGACACTGAGGGACTCTAGAGACAAGACCATCAGTGCTGTTGCGCCGCCCCTAGTAACTGGCCGGAAGTGGACACCATCTGATGCAGTACAGCAAGCTTCATCAGCCCTGAGGCACAAAGACATCGTGGGGCAAGTCCAGCAGGGAAGAGGAGGCTTTGGCCTTACGACAAGTAAACCAACTTGGCGAAAGGCCACAACATCAGAGCGGAGGACATTGGTGGTCGAGGAGGTGCGGCGACAGGAGGAGGCCGCAAGAAGTGCAAAGGCGGTCTCTCTTGCCAAACAGGGGCAATGGATGCAGTGGGAAGGTGTGGAGCGGAGGAAGATCAGCTGGAAAGAACTATGGGAAATGGAAGCAAGCAAGATCAGCTTCATCATCAGAGCGACTTATGACGTGCTTCCATCACCAAAGAACTTCCATCAGTGGTACGGCGAGGATCCAACCTGTGCCCTCTGCCCAACTCCAGCGACCCTCAAACACATCATGGTAGGCTGCAAGACCAGCCTCACGCAAGGGAGATACACGTGGCGGCATAATCAGGTACTAAAAAGCCTGGCATCAGCCCTTGAGAACAGGCGGTGTGCGACCAACTCCTTGCCTCCGAGAGCAAGCAACCCCCTCCCCCTAAGGGCAACAACCTTTGTCCGAGAAGGACAGAAAACATCTAAACATCCTTCCACCAGATCAGAAGAAGGAAACCTATGCAGGGCCCGCGACTGGAGGATGCTGGCGGACATCGGCCGACAACTAGTTTTTCCACCTGAAATTGCTTCCACCAACCTCAGGCCAGACTTGGTGTTCTGGTCCCCTTCACAGAAGACTGCTTACATCATAGAGCTCACAGTTCCATGGGAGAACTCTGTTGAGGAGGCCTATGAGCGTAAGAAGCTGCGCTACGCAGAGCTTGCAGCAGAGGCAACGCAGCGTGGCTGGAACACCAAAGTCTATCCAGTTGAAGTGGGATGCAGAGGATTTGTTGCGTCATCTACCATCAGACTGCTGAAGGAGCTTGGAATCCACGGTCAGGCTCTGCGGAAGACCATAAGATCACTCTCAGAGGCGGCTGAAAGAAGCAGCCGGTGGATTTGGCTCAAGCGGAAAGACCCATGCTGGGCCCCAAGTACTTCAGGGTGAATCTTTGGGACGGTTTGACACGGGACACGCGCTGAGGGCTGATCATCCTGCAGCGGGCCGCCCTTGTGGAGGGTGTATAGTGTTAAAAGGCCGAAACACCCAGTGATGCAAGGGTACACTACTGATGATGTGTCCTGTGCCCAACTGTCCTGAAGGTTACCCAGGCCAAGATATACGTATCCACTCCCCCCCCCCCCCGCCCCCCCACCGATGTTGAGCGTCTACCACTCTCAACAATCAACGAATGTCGTGAAATGCTCCCCACCTATTGGCACAAGGGACTTCTTAACATCTTGTCCTGTGTATTTGATTCTATATTTACAATACCCTTTTAACTGCACACATCCCATCTTCTGAAATGATTAGGCGAGCATGGGAAGATGAATTGGGTTTACTAATCTCAAAGGATAGTTGGGAGGAAAGCCTTTTATACATACATTACTGCTCTCTTAATGTTAGGCACTCCCTGATACTATTTAAAATACTGCACAGACTCTATTACTCAAAGTCCAAATTGAACAAGATCTTCCCAAATGTCTCTCCTATTTGTGATAAATGTCTCCTCCAAGAAGCGACCACAACCCATTCTTTTGCTTCCTGCACAAAGTTACAAAACTTCTGGAGGAGAATATTTGATACCTTTTCCAAAATACTTTAAACTAAATTGGACCCAGATATAAAACTGATTATATTAGGTATGTCAGAGGCCTGTTCTAAGCTAACGATATTTCAAAGACGTTTCCTCAATTACGGCCTAATAATGGCGAAAAATGTTATACTTAAATTTTGGAAACAGACAACAGTCCCCACACTGAAGATGTGGATTACAGATATGTCCGAGACACTACACATTAGGCTTGTCTTGGCGGAAAAAACAGATTAATTTCTTAAGACATGGATACCCTTTACTGAATTTTTACAACAATAGTACTGTGAAACACAAATTTACATTTAAATCCGATGCTGCGATTCAGATTCAAACTTTATTTTCATTGTGCAGTGTACAGTACAGAGATAACGAAATGCAGTTAGCATCTCCCCAGAAGAGCGAACATAGAATATGAGCAATAAATATAAATATATATACGTGCATAAAACGTATATACGTGCATAGTGTGTAGGATAGTACAAGTGTATGGGGTGATTGTTGGTTGGCGCAGACTCGGTTGGCTGAAGGGCCTGTTTCCACGATGTATTTCTAAAATCTAAAATCAGTAACCTAAAAACCTGTATGCCTTTGGAGCGCGGGTGGAAACTGGAGCACCCAGAGAAAACCCATGTGGTCACAGGGAGAATGTGCAAACTATGTACAGACAGCACCCGTAGTCAAGATCGAACATGGGTCTCTGGCTCTGTAAGGCAGCAACTCTACCACTGTGCAACTGTGCCTCCCCCATGTTAGGTCATTTGGTAGGATTCTCAGGTTTAGAGTTCAAGACCCACTTCAGAGGCAAGAGCATAAATATGTAGACCAGCATTATGATATAACACTGAAGAGATACTGCACACTTGGAGATGCTGTCCTTTGGATGAGAAGTTCAACTGAAACCTCCACCTTATGTGGGTGTAAACCACTCCATCTTCTCTCTTATGCGGGTGTTCACTAACTGTTAGTAGTGGTCTTTTAGATTTGGCTCAGATACGTACTCAATATTTATCCTTCAATCAACAGTCCTAAAACAGATAGAGACACAAGAAGCATCTGATGCTGGAAGCTTGGTGGAACCCAGAGGGTCAGGCAGCAAATGGATGCACAATGTTTCAAGTCAGAACCTTTCATGAGAGTCTGATGAAGGGCCCGACCCAAAACGTCATCCACCTATTCCCGTATAAAACAGATGGTTGGTGATTACTAGATGTCTCCATGTTGGAAGTTTCCAAGTGTTGCATTTGCATTATTTCAGATATATTCCATCCACTGTAGAAAAATGTTGGTATGTCCCAAAAGATACTCCTCATTATCACCTTATTATCACCTTTTCTATATCCATCAATGGACCATTGGGTGCTCCACTTTGCCTTGAACATTGTTGCTGGCTTTAAATTGTTCTTTTCATACCTTTTATTTATTTGTTCTTTCTACCTTTTTCTCTCCCCTAACTCTCAGTCGGAAGAAGGGTCTCGACCCGAAACATCACCTATCCCTTTTCTCCAGAAATGCTGCCTGACCCGCTGAGTTACTCCAGCATTTTAAGTCTATGCTCTACAAATCCAGTTTTGTCCATTTTTTTCAAGAAATATCAAATGTCACATTTCCTGTGCAATCTCTAATGAGATTTGGTTAACTCAGGACTAACCATAAACCAGAACCACACCCCAGATTATTACTGACTGGTCTAAAAGTGCATTTCAAATGAGCTCCACTGGAGGGTGAAATTATTCCTGCATTGTTTTGTTCTCACGCTTCCCATTCTCAGCTCATGCACGTTCAGTGGAAGGATTGAAGAAGAAACATTGACCTCCAAGGTGCACGCTCTGGAACAAGCAGACCTTGTATAGGGTGTCTTGTGGGACAGACACAAACTTCAAAGCTTATTGCAGCTTCCTCAGTTCTCCTACCTGCATCCAAATGAAAGGAATAAAGGTTTGGAGAAAACAAGGTTTCAAGGCTGAAGAGCAAGGGTCACGACTGGGTCAATAAACTTCAAATGAAAGTATCTTGATTCATGCCACGGTGCAGGTAAACCATGAGAGCACTCCAGGTTTATTTCCATGGAAGTGTATTTGTGTGCAGTCAGAGCAAAAATTATCAGGATATGGAGTTTCTTCAATGGGGATAACCCAAATGTTATACCAAAAATGACCCAACATGGTCAATCAGGATATATGAGGTGTAGAGTACAATTACATTAAGTCTCAAAATTACTGTACATCGTCAGAACTTACTGCAAGCAATTCATTTAGTTTAGTTTAGAGATACAGTGTGGAAACAGGCTCTTCGGCCCACTGAGGCTGACTTTCATTACGGGGGAAGCGGATAGCAAGGGAAGATGAAAAGTAATCAGAATTCCTTGAAAATAATACTTCCCCCCCCCCCCCCCCCCCCCCCCCCATTGACTCCACCTACATTTCACACTGCCTCGGAAAAGCAGCCAA
Source organism: Amblyraja radiata (assembly GCF_010909765.2). Classification (NCBI taxonomy): domain Eukaryota; kingdom Metazoa; phylum Chordata; class Chondrichthyes; order Rajiformes; family Rajidae; genus Amblyraja; species Amblyraja radiata. The sequence continues at coordinate 53,940,900 of NC_045956.1, read as the reverse complement.
CATAATCAAAGACTTGTTCCACCCTATCATTCCTTCTTCTCCCTAATCCCGACCAGCAGAAGGTACAGTAGCCTGAAAGTGTGCACCACAAGGTTCAGGAACAGCTTCTTCCCTTCTGTCTTCAGGCTCGTGAATGGTCCTTCCATACACTTGGGGACTGTCCAATTCACCTCTACACCACTGTGGACATTAGACTTTGTCTATGGAACTGATGCGCTACAAAGCTGAGAACTATATTCTGCACTCTGTATCTTCCCCTTTGCTCTATCTATTGTACTTGAGTTTGACTTGATTGTATTTATGTGTAGTATATCTGACCTGTTTGGATAGCATGCAAAACAAAGTTTTTCACTGTACCTTGCTACAATAACAAAGCTAAACCTAGGAGTGATTAATGGCAATGTGCTGGCATATTTCTCCTGGACGGAGACATTACATAGATAGTTGACCAGAAAGTTATGCATTACTATATGTGGCCTTCACATCTTATACCTAGCCTTTGACTGACCCATGACCCATGGTAGCACCACATTGAGGGAGGATTGGAGAAAACAGCAAGGTATATGCTGTATTTAATATGCAGTTAATTTTGTTTCAAGTACAAGTTATCTCAGGATTGCGCAGTGCCAAAAATAGCACACTCCGAGATCGCTGCTGGAGGACTACTGTGCTGGCCACACACCATATACAATCAGGTAATTGTTGCAGCAGGAGTGAGGAATTTTACATTAGCAATTCAACTTCCACCTGGGGTCATATCATCAGTTTATTCTGCATCCTGGAGCTCACATAAGGTTTAGGTTTAGGATTATTATTGTCACATGCACTGAGGTATAGTGATGTTGGGGAAGTCCAGGACAAGGGGTCACAGCTTAAGGATAAGGGGGAAATCCTTTAAAACCGAGATGAGAAGAACTTTTTTCACACAGAGAGTGGTGAATCTCTGGAACTCCCTGCCACAGAGGGTAGTCGAGGCCAGTTCATTGGCTATATTTAAGAGGGAGTTAGATGTGGCCCTTGTGGCTAAGGGGATCAGAGGGTATGGAGAGAAGGCAGGTACGGGATACTGAGTTGGATGATCAGCCATGATCATATTGAATGGCGGTGCAGGCTCGAAGGGCCGAATGGCCTACTCCTGCACCTAATTAAAAAAAAAAAAAAAAAAAAAGAAAAGCCTTGAGTCAAACTCAAGTACAATAGATAGAGCAAAGGGAAAGATACAGAGTGCAGGATATAGTTATCAGCATTGTAGTCAGTACCATAGACAATGTCCAATGTCCAAAACTGAGAAGCGGTGAATTGGACAGTGCCCTAAGCTAATGGAACAAGCTAACACTGAGGACACAAAAGCTAACAGTCTGATAACAGAGAGGAAGAAGCTGTTTTTTTGTTTGGTCCACTGTTTTGGGGAACGTTTCTTATAGACTGCTCTCATGTCACCACTGACTGGGATTTAAAACCAAATGCATGAATCAAGTATTGCTCTTCATGCAGTAGGACTATTAAAGATAGAACAACACAATTGTGCTTAACTTGGACAAACTCCAATCAAATGCTACTCTGCTCTCAATGTGTTGGATCACAGAGTCCCATCTGTGGATGATATTCATCACCCTGTAATTGCCTGTTTACACGACCCTTTCAGTTGCTCAGATAATGAATACACTACTCAAAATTGTACTTCATTTGGGTGAAAAGCACTTTGGGATGCCCTGAGGTTGTGATTGTGAAAGATGCTATATAAATGTTCACCTTCCTCAGTAAATGACTGAACATTAATAGGTTCATGTTATAGGAGTAGAATTAGGCCATTCAGCCCATCAGGTCTACTCTGCCATTCAATCATGGCTGATCTATCTTTCCCTCTCAACCCCATCCCCCTGCCTTCCCCCTATAACCCCTGACACCCATACTAATCAAGAATTTGTCAATCTCCTCCTTACAAAGTTGATTTGACCTCCACAGATTCTGTGGCAATGAATTCCACAGATTGACCACCCTCTGACTAAATAAATTCCTCCTCATCTCCTTTCTAAAGGATATGACCTCTGGTCCTAGGCTCTCCCACCAGTGGAAACATCCTCTCCACATTCATAATGACCAAGAAGTTAACAGTGCATCTGACCTGGCATGGTTTAGCTGGTGGCAGCTTGCTATTTGACATCCACTGTTTTGGGGAAGGGTAGAAATGAAAATCAGCCAGGTATTGGACTTGAAGTGAATGGAGTAAAGAAATGATCACTGGAGCATTGAAGGATAAGAGGGGCTATTATGGGAGCATTGAAGATTCTGAGATAGGTTGACAGAGTAGATTCAGGAGACCTCTGCAAGCAACAGTTCGGGTAACAGAAATTCACCCTTACGGAATTCACATATCACCACTAAAAATTCTGGGATATGGAATAAAAATTCACTTTTCTGAAATTGATGTGGGGAAAAAGATGAAATCAATGAGCACAATGTTTTTAAGTCTGAATCGATAATGCAGACACACATTTTGGAGAACCAAGAAGACTTTAGAGATGCAGCGCGGAAACGTTTAGTCCACCGAGTCCATGCCGAGCAATGATCACCCCGTACACCAGCACTACCGCAATTTACAATTTCACTGAAGCTAATTAACCTATAAACCTGTACATCTTTGAGTGTGTGAGGAAGCCGGAGCACCCGGAGAAAACCCACGTGGTCACAAGGAGAACGTACAAACTCCTTACAGCCAGCACCCGTAGGCAGGATTGAACCCTAGTCCCTGGCACTGTGAGGCAGCTGCTCTATCGTTGCACCACTGTGCCACCCCGTCACAGATCATTTACTCAGAACTCAGCCTCCTCCGTAATGTGGGACTCAACTGTGCTGCGAGACACCTCTGTCAGTCCACATGGGTCAGGTCAGGTTTATTGTCATATGCACGGGTTCAATGATGTAGAAGTACAATGAAGATCTTGCTTGCAGCTGCATCACAGGCACATGGACTCAGACAGCACACAAATACAAATACAAAAATACAAATTGTACGTAGACTCCACAAGACAGTGAAAAGAGAAAAAATGCTGCAAAAAACAAGAGGTTAATGGAAAACACAATTAGAAAAGAAGTCCATTCTGCTTGAAGAGGAGAATCAAGTTCAAGTTCAAGTGAGTTTATTGTCATGTGTCCCTGTATAGGACAATGAAATTCTTGCTTTGCTTAAGCACACAGAACATAGTAGGCATTTACTACAAAACAGATCAGTGTGTCCATATACCATGATATAAATATATACACACATGAATAAATAAACTGGTAAAGTGCAAATAACAGAAAGTGGTTATTAATAATCAGAGTTTTGTCCGAGCCAGGTTTAATAGCCTGATGGCTGTGGGGAAGTAGCTATTCCTGAACCTGGTTGTTGCAGTCTTCAGGCTCCTGTACCTTCTACCTGAAGGTAGCAGGGAGATGAGTGTGTGGCCAGGATGGTGTGGGTCTTTGATGATACTGCCAGCCTTTTTGAGGCAGCGATAAATCCCCTCGATGGAAGGAAGGTCAGAGCCGATGATGGACTGGGCAGTGTTTACTACTTTTTGTAGTCTTTTCCTCTCCAGGGCGCTCACATTGCCGAACCAAGCCATGATGCAACCGGTCAGTATGCTCTCTACTGTGCACCTGTAGATGTTAGAGAGAGTCTTCCTTGACAATCCGACTCTCTGTAATCTTCTCAGGAAGTAGAGGCGCTGATGAGCTTTTTTGATAATTGCGTTAGTGGTCTGGTGTTGAGGTAGGATGAGAATTGTGTAGGACTGTTCACGAACCTGATGGTTGTAGGAAAGTAATTTATTCTGGACCTGATGGTGTGGGGTAGCTAGATGTTGCTTGGACCAAAGATGTTGCTTGAACTGCTGTTACTCCAGCACTTTGTGCCTTATTTTCTATTCCTTTTTTTGAGATACCAAGAGACTCCATCCTGTGACCGGACAGTTTAAAACAAGGGAGAAAATGATCATCTATTTAGCACGGATATGTGGAAAAATGTCTTAACAAAGAGGGGTTGTAAATCTACCTGAGAGGGCTAATGATGCTGAGTCATTGCACACGCTCAAGGCTGTAATCAATAGATTACACTAAGTGAATCAGGAGATATGAGGGCTGAACAGGAAAGTCAACCTGTAGCATAGCTTCAGCCATGATCTTATTAAATGGCAGACAAAGCTTGAGGGGCTGTGTAGCTTAATTATGTTAAAATGAGTGAGGGAAGGTTTAAAGGATGGGCAGTGCGAATGTTTCTACACAGGGAGTGGCAGGTGGCTGGAACGCACTGCTGGGGGAAGTGGTCGAAGCAGGTACAATAGCAACATATAACAGGCATTCAGACAGACACAGAATAGAATGACAGGCAAGGAATAGAGAAAAAGAGTCTCAACCCGAAACATCACCCATTCCTTCTTTCCAGAGATGCTGTCTGTCCCGCTGAGTTACTCCAGCACTTTGCGTCAAGGAATACAAACCCAGTGCCAGTGGTTAGGATTACAGTTGAGTTGTGTTAAGTAGAGTTTAGTTTATTGTCACATATACCAAGGTACAGTGAAAAGCTTAGTTGCTTGCTATCCAGTCAGCAGAAAGACAATACATGATTACAATTAAACCATCCACAGTGTACAAATACATGATAAAGGGAAAAACGTGAATAATGTTTAGTGCAAGATAAAGTCCAGTAAAGTCTGATCAAAGATAGTCCAATTAGTTTAGATTGTACTGTTCTATGTTCTAAAATAAAATTTGTGGCGTTATGGTGAATTTGTGGAATTCATTGCGTCCCCCTGTGACCGCATGGGTTTACTCCAGGTGCTCCGCTTTCCTCCCACGCTCCAAATAGGTACAGATTTGTAGGTTAACTGACTTTGGTAAAATAGTAAGATTAAACGAGAATTTACCGGTTTGAAGTTTGATCTGTATTTTATGAGGAGTTACGATGAGGGATTACGTGAAGAACCCGCTCAGTGCGCAGGCGCGGCATACTTCCAAGCAGCGGTGTGGAATCACAGATAGACACAGTTATTTGAAGTAAACATAGTAAAGATAAGGAGACATCAATTTATTAGTTTGATCCATATAATGAGGGTGGGAGCGGAGGGCACGTAATCCCTCATCGTAACTCCTCATAAAATACAGATCAAACTTCAAACTGGTAAGTTCTCGTTTAATCTTACTATTTTACTTCGGAGTCACGTGAGTGACTACGTGAAGATTTCAAAGCTCTGTGATTTCAAACCGTGTAACAGTTTCATTTCACTCACTGCCGGAGAGGGAGGAAGTGTTATCGTAATCAACCAATGAGTCTATTTGTAGAAAAACACAATGGTATTTTTTAAACAATAACAACAAAGAATTAAGTTGCTCCCCTGGGCTTAAATTAAATATTTGCAGTTCGTAAATCTTTACTGCAAATAAACCAGGTTTTGCCAACGGCTTATTATAAAATTTCTGAACGGTCTTTTCCCCCCCACCATCCTGCTGTAGCCAGGATGTGGTCTATAGGCATGTCCATTCTTTAGCCGTCAACATGGATGCTGTCCTGGTGGAATAAAATTTGTATATGTTAGTGTTTATCCCAGCAGTTTCTAGCACCTGCTTGAGCCATCTCGCAATGGTTTGGCTCGTCACCCGACCATAAGGTTTTTGTGACTGACCCACAAGGCCTTTCATCTCCCTCGTATATTTTGGTTGTGTCTATGTAGGATAGTAGGTGAGTCATGGCACATAACCGTGGTTCTGGTGGGTAAGCCACGACTGGATTAGGTGTTCCTGGTCTGCTCTGTTTGATCAGTCGCTGGATAACGACAGATCTGGTCTGGAGCTGTGATCATGTTGTCCAGTCGCAATAGGTGTAGTGACTGGACCCTCTGAGCGGATACAAGTGCCATCAACATGAGCGTCTTTAGTGTAGCTTGCTCGAGGCCGGGGGATCTGGCTGGTGGCCATTCCCTGAGATATGTCAGGACCACACTGATATCCCAAATATGGGTATACCTGGGCTTAGGGCTTGATATTGTAAATGCCCTTCATCAGTTTTACCACCAGTGGATGGGATCCCATCGCCTGTTGTCCTGGCGCTGGTTGTTAATGGCACTGTAGCTGATCCCTACATCGTGGTGTAGATAGGCCAGGAACTCCAGTATGTTGGTGGCTGTAGCTGTTGCGTATGTCGTCCCTGTTTCCTGGCAGTACTTCTCCCTTTTTTGATGCTGGTTAAGTACTGCCTCTGGTGGATGTTCGAAGGGATGCCGACATGGTGATGGTTTGTTTGGACAATCCTAGTTCCAGGTAAGGTCTGTTCAAACTTGCAACCCAGGCGTTTAATTTTCTCATGGCATGGGTGTTTAGCTTACCTGGTAGGTAAGTAGCTGATAGCCAAATATGTCTTTCGACACACCATTGCCAAATCATGTTGACCAATTTGTCGCATGACAATGATTTTATGCCACCCATATGGTTAATATAAGCCGTCACCGTAGTATTTATCAATTTGTAACCGAACATGCAAGTGCTGCATATTAGATACATATGCTTTTAAACCATAAAAGGCGCCCAACATCTCTAGATAGTTAATGCCCAGTGTAAGTAGTAATGATGACTCTAGGTTAGTCCATCTACCACCTGTGCTGGATATGGAGTTAGTCGCTCCCCAGCCTTGAGCACTGGCATCTGTTTTAGTAACTAAAGTAGGGTTAGTGATAAAGATAGGGCAGAAAACTATGCCAAACGTTTTCTGCCCACCACTGTAGCTCTGATATTGCTTCAGTGGGTAAGTTCATGACACGATCATAGTGACCTGTATGTCGTTTTATTGCCTGTACCTTTGCTACTACCATTTTCCCAATTACTCTTGCTACTTGTCGAATATCCTTTGGAATTCAGTTGTTTGGCAGTAACATATGTCTCCATTTTGAAATGTATATACTTAACAAATTTGTTTAGTGATGTTAAGTCAATGATGATGCGACAGCCACCATCTTTTTTGGTTTTAGTGAATATATTCGATACAAATTCCAAAGGTTCATGTTTGGTCTTTTTGATGACCCCCTTTGTGATAAGTCTCACCAGTTCAGCTTGTCCCTCACGTTTCTCTTTGACGGAGGGAGAAATACCCTTTGGGGCCATTGTTGAACTGGCGGCGTTTTTTCTGACATGAATTGTATTTTGTATCCACTATGCTTCAAACCGGTGCAATCTACCTCCTGTTAGTATTAAGCCTCCAACTCCCAAAAGGTGATAGGAACCAGACCCACCTACCTCCATGGTTACGGGTATTTCCTCTGATTCCCTTTGGTCGGCTTGCGAGGTGTCTGATGTGTCGTGTTTGTTGGGGGTTGGCGCATTTTCCATGGGGTCCGCTCTGGGCCCTGGTCTAAAAAAGACTTACGGTGAAAGTAAGCGGACCCCGAGCTTTCACCAGTGTTGAATGGCGGATGTTTACTGGTGGATGCGGCGGGGTGCTGCCACTTGGTGGTGTGTGTTTTCAGTTTGCTCGTTTTATACCCTGCCTTCCCGAAGAGCAGCCTGTCTGGCTTATCGGCTAGTGTTTTACACAGCCCGGCAAATCGAGGACTGATGGCAGGTTTGATGATTTCTTTCCGCAGATTATTAATTTCAAACTGCGTGTTACACAACAACGCGAGTGTATCCTGTTGATTGGTGGTCATCTCGGTGTTGTTTATAGAACGAGCAAACGAAGTGATGCCTGCTGTCAATAGTCGGAGTATCCGCTGCAGCTTTAGCTCGTGGTGCCGGATGGTTGCCCCAATGTGTCCCCAGATTTGGCTGTTCACCGCTGGTACTTTTTAGAGGTTCACAGTTCTCCGGCGCCGTATAGTATCTAAAGCTTCATTAATCACCTGCCCCTGCAGAGCTCTGTTGGAAAGGTGATTGATACTTGCCGCTAGTTTGGCCTCTAGCGGTTCCCCTGCACGGGGTTTTGACACGTAGCGGCCCACTGCACCAAGCAGCTGTTCCTGCTCCTGCACCCCCTGCATACTCCCGAAATCTTCAGCCATAACCCCTTGTTCTGGACCAGCCCAGTCCTGGTCCCCAAAGCTATCCTCTGGAAAGGAGGATGCAATGGACAGTGCAGGAGGCACTGTAGAGGGAGTGCCTGACTTCCCTCTGCAAGAGCTCCCCTCCCGGGGTGCACCTTGCTGGAGCACCTGCTCCAAGAGCCGCTCCATGCGGCTCAGGCGGCTGTCCCTCCCCCTCCTGGGTGGAGAGACGTCCCTGTCCGACGAGTCGGATGCCACCGGCCGGTTGCTCTTCCGTTTGGCTTTGCCTCCAGCCCGCTGTTCAGACATTAGCGGAGCTGGACTCGGCTCGGTGTCGGGGATAGCGTAGCGCCCGGATAGCGCTCCTACCGCCTGTTGCTGCCCCCCCTTCTCCTCTTGCGGAGTTGGACGGGGGCAGATTTCGAAAGTCTTGTTTTTTCTTTTCGCGAGAGCGCTCTTTCTGCGCATCTCGCTGGAGCTGCTCCAATAGCTGTTGGATGCAGCTCAGGCGGCTGTCCCTCCTCCATTTAGGTGGAGAAATGCCCCCGTCCGACGAATCGGACGCCACCGGTCGGATGCCTGTTCGGATGGCTAGATATCCAGCCCGCAGTTCAGGCACTAGCGGGACTGGGCTCGGCGCGGTGATGGGAATAGCGGAGCGCCCGGTTCCTACCGCCTTCTTCTGGAGCTTTTGCCTTGTAGATGCGAGAGCGCCCCTCAAGCAGCGCGTCTCGCAGGCACCTGCTCCGTGAGCCGCTCCAGCGGCTCAGGCGGCTCTCTCTCCCCCCGTGCGGGTGGAGAGACGTCCCGTCCCAATCGGGAACACCTGCCGGATGCCTCTCGAGTGGCTATGCGTCCAGCCCGCTGCTCAGGTACTAGCGGGCTGGCCTCGGCACGGTGTCGGGGAATTACGGAACACCGGGTCGCTCCTACCGCCTGTTGCTGCTCCCCTTCCCCCCGACGGGAAACCGTTCCTCCTTGAACGGGGGACAGTTTTGTTCCAGAGCCTTTTTCTCTGCCTGTAAAAAACACAAGCAGAAAAAAGGCTCACCTGTAAAAGAAACCCCGACCTCAGGGTACTCACCTGACGGTCCGGTTCATCCTGTAACGGGAAAGCCTAACTCCCGTTGCGGCCGCTGTTGCACTGCTGGCGTAATGCCGCGCCTGCGCACTGAGCGGGTTCTTCACGTAGTCACTCACGTGACTCCGAAGTAAAATTGTAAATTGTCTCTAGTGTGTAGGATAGTGCTAGTATACGGGATGATTGCTGGTCAGCTGAAGGGCCCATTTCCAAGCTGTATCTCCAATGTCTAAACACATGCACTCTGATTGCTTCAAATGTATGTTTAAAGATGCTTCCATATTAGGGAAAATGTGCAAAATAATAGGTTCCTCTGCAAATTGAAAGATAAATTAATATTTCAGGTGTAACTTCATCAGAACTGTAATAGGCATCTTGGTGTGGAAAACATAAAAATAGGATAGAAAAACAAAAAGCTTGTTCATTATTTACTGAAATTTGTAGGTAGAATTGCTGCCTTACAGTACAAGAGATCCAGGTTCAATCCTGATTATGGGTGCTGTCTGCTTGGAGCTTGCACATTTTCTCTGTGAAGCATAGGTTTACTCAGGGTGCTCCAATTTCCTCCCACATTTAAAGACATGCAGGTTTGTAGATTAATTGGTTTCTGTAAATTGTCCCTAGTGTGTAGGAAAGAATGGTGTACGGGTGAATGCTGGCCGGCTTGGACTCGGTAGGTCAAAGGGGCCCGTTTCCATGCTGTATCTAGGGTTGCCAACTGTTCTGTATTAGCCGGGACAACCCGTATATTGGGGTGAATTGGTTTGTCCCATACGGGACCGCCCTTGTCCCGCATTTGACTCCTACTACTCGGGTCGAGGGGACTGTCGGGTCAGAGCGCCCCGTTCGACCCCGCCTCACCCGTCCCGACGTAGTGCAGCCCATGGAGTGCAGCAGCAGCACCTCGCCTGTGGCCCCGTCGGTCGGCAGCCCGGTCAGCTGTCCGATCTTCGGACCTTTGCTTACCACCGAAACCGCCACCCTTCCTTTTCATGGTCGATCATCGGTTCATGAGTTGGATGGGGTGCCGGACTCTGCGCGCGACATCGCATGCAAAGTCCGGAGCCCAGGCCAAAACTCCTCAGCTGGCCCGCCGGCTGGACTTTGTGTGCAGTCCAGCACCCGGGCCAACTCATCATTCACCCAGCCACGGCCGAGTCGGTCAACAAATTGTCCCGGACTTGGTGACTTGGTTGAAGTCCTGTCACTTTCTGTGCAGCAGTTGCACGCCTGGTTCGTCGAAAAGATCAAAATTCAAAATTCGAAGTACGGTTTCTATTGAATGTTTATCGCTTTTGCACCATCGTAAAGTCAAAATATCGTAAGTTGATGCATCACGCACGAGAGATTCACCTGTCATCCAATCACAGGCCCCTTTATGCGCATCAGTTGTACGCTATATTTTGCCGATTCCAGACAAAACAAAAAGTTTCAGTAACGTCTGGTGTTGTTCGATCGGTTTGTCATGTGCAAATATGGATAAAGCTGCAAAAAAGAAAAGACTGCGCGGTTATAACAAACAATGGGAAGCAAAAAAGATGTGGGTTAAGCCCGTCAGCGGTGACTCAATGAAGGCCTTCTGTACTTTATGTAGCGATGTTACAAAACTTACCTTCAGCGGCGCTGCAGTTCTGCCGCTGGTCGTGTGCGCAACTCTGGCGCCTTTGAGAGGGGGGGCGGGATTAAAATGCAGTTTTGTACTGCCTGTCGGAGGCGGTTTTTTCTCGGGTTGCTAGCTGCTGAAGAAAAATCGATCGGACTTCCGTTCCCAGTTTTTATTTTTTAATCCGCTGGACAATTTAATAATTGGATTAAAATAAAAAGCGATTTCTAACGCCCTCAACGCCTGCAACGTGACGGATCGCAAGAACGGGACAAAACAAAGGGTAAGTCGTCTATTTTACATATAATCTTGCTTCTTGGGATGGTTTTAATCTAATTTTACATTGCGAAAATGTTATTTGGGCCCCATATGAACTGGCAGTGTTTTTCCTGCCAATATGGGGTTCAAATTCACCGTAAATGCAACGATCGAATCGATCGCGTTCCAGAATCACCCACTCGCAAGATGATTAAAATTCTCTTTTTTTTTTGGACAATCATGTCATAAGCCGTCTAAATTGTCTATATTTTGTGTTATTCTCTCTCCATAATCATTATTTTTAAACTAAATATTCACAACAGTTTGAGTCACATGTATTGTGCAAAAAACAATAATTTTGATTATATTTTGAGTGGATGTTTCTGGATTAGTTTATGGGAATTAAACATTAAATTCCTTCCATTTGGCCTATAAGTTCATGACAGTTAGATTTTAAAATCATGTTATATTGTGAATTCTTGTGTGAATGGGATTAGTTTGTTATTTGGATACTTAGGCTATTTAAAAAATATATCCTTTTCTTAAGAAATGGAATCTACAGGACATTGTTAATGGGAAAGTAGTGGGCAGAAAGGCATGTCATGCGTGGTTTGAAGAGCAAAAACTTGTAGTTAACAATGCCAAAATTGAAAAGTTGAGGAAAAACAAGGTGTACAGAGTTGTTTATTGGTTACAATCTGAAAAGTATGAAGGTGCTGCTGATTATGATATGCCAATGTACCAGCTAGCAACTGATCTTCTCCATAAAGACGGTCTATTGCTAGAAATTGTAATTTATTTACCTATCTGTTATGGACTTACAGCATATAATACAATATTAAGTTCCGATCTTGAGAATATCACATTTTTGAATTTTCAAGGCAGTCTGGGTGTAAATTACTATATCCGTCGAACCGGTCAATTTTGTAATTAGCTACAATTAGGTAACTAACTAATGATATGCTTTAATTTTAGGTCATCCAAGTAAGATGTTTTATACTTGTTTCAAAATGCTTCAATCTATAATAACTGAAAATTTCATTCAATTCTCTTAATTTTTAAGAATGTTATGGGCTTTTGACTGTCCTCGATCACAGCTTTTGTGAGTTGTCAAGATGCTAATTTCCGAGTATGAAAATGGCCATAACTTTTTTAATACTGGAGATATGTAAGTGAATTAGGTGTCAAATTAAACTTCTTTTCATGCTTTATCTGATGGGATAAATTGCAGACTTGATTTTTTAAATCTCAAAGTTTTGTAACATCGCTACTTTATGTCATCAGGAATTTGTCCCTTATTTTGACCTTATTTAGGAGTGAGAAAGTTGGCAACCATAGCTGTATCTCTAATCTAATCTGTTCTAAACCTGCAAGCTATTTAATGGGAAGGAGGGGCAGATATATTAGAGACAAATCCTTTCATTAGGTCTTGGATGAGTTGCTCTCAAAAAAGGCAAATTTCATTGGCATTAGTGTGAAAAATGTTGCCAGCTGAATTCTAAATAGATAACCATATTTGATGCATATTTCTAGCTTTCCTGAATATATCTGCAAAACGAAGATGGTGTAACAGTGGAGTCACAATAGTCACGGATGATTTGAAAAAATGATATATGCATTTATGTGCAAAATCAAAAAAAAAATTACAGACAATGGAAAGCTGAAATTAAAACAGAAAATGTTGAGAATACTCTCTAGGTCAGGCAGCATCAGTGGAAAGAGAAACAGATTTAAAAGTCAAGTTAAGAGTGTTTATTGTCATATATCCCAAATTGAACAATGACATTCTTACTTGCAGCAACACAACAGAATATATATATATATATATATATATATATATATATATATATATATATATATATATATATATATATATATATATATATATATGTGTGTGTGTGTGTGTGTGTGTGTGTGTGTGTGTGTGTGTGTGTGTGTGTGTGTGTGTGTGTGTGTGTGTGTGTGTGTAAATAAATATATATATATTGAGCAATTTTGTCTATGTAGTTCAAAGCTTATTTGGAGGTTGTAGTGCAGGGGTCGGCAGCCTACGGCACCCAGGCATAATGCGGCCCGTAACCCGAAGACATTTGGCCCGCAGATGCATTTTTTCCCCTGTAATCATCCGGCCTGCCGCGCGCAGCCAAGCGCCGAGCTCTGGCTGTACCGCATCCTGCGCAAAGCCGCCGGCACGGCCACGCACCTTCTGTGAACACGTTAAAGAAAGAACCACAGTTGCGGGAAAAATCAAAGGTAGTCAAAAATGCTGGAGAATCTCAGTGGGTGAGTCATGCAAGGATTGCATGAGGCTGCCTCACCCGCTGAGTTTCTCCAGCATTTTTGTCTACCTTCTGTGAACACGTGATTTGGTGCCTGCCATCTGGGGCGGTATGGGGGCGGGATCCATGTGTACACGTGATAGATGTGGCCCGCCATCCGCACACAGACATGTGTCCCGGCCCCTATGCAGAACAATGTTGCCGACCCCTGATGTAGTGTTTAATGGCCTGTTGGCTGAACTTGGATGTTTCAGTTCTCAGGCTCAGGCTCCTATATCTTCTTCCCGATGGCAGGAAATGAGTGTGGCCGGGGTGGTGTGGGTCTCTGATGATGCTGGCTACCTTTTTGAGGCAGCGACTCCTGTAAATCCCTTCGATGGTGGGGAGATCAGTACCTGTGATGGACTGGGCAGTGTTCACCACTTTTTGAAGTAAACTGTAAACTACAGTTTAAACTAAATTAAACTAAACTAAGCTAAACTAGATTGAAATAAACTACCATTGGCTCCAAAATTCTACTTCCATCAAGCTTCAAAGAGCAGAGTTGCAATGACTCACAATCCTCAGAGAGAAAAATAATATTGATGTATCCCTCTCTTATCTGGTTACTCATTTCTAAACAGTGATTTTAGTTGCAGATTTCTAACAAGGAAAAACACAATCTCCATATTCTCCCTCTCAAGACACCACAGTACCTTAAATATTTCAAGCAAGTCACCGCTCACCTCTTCAGTAGATGCAAGCCCAGCCTGGCCATCCTGTACACATTCCAGATATGAGTTTGGAAAACATTTTCTGAATTGCTTCCATTGTACTTTACATCCTCACTTAAATGAGATCAAAAGTGTAAACAGTACTCCAGATGTAAAATACCATGTGCAAGGCTGCACAGTGGTGTAGCTGGTAAAGGAGCTGCCTCACAGTGCCATAGACCCAGGTTCGATTCTGACTTTAGGTGCTGTATGAGGAATTTGCATGGTCTCCCTGTGACCACGTGGGTTTCCTTTGGGTGTTCCGGTTTCCTCCCACATCCCAAAGACGGGCGGGTTTATAGATTACTTGGCCTCTGTAAAATCGCTCCTAGTTTGTAGGGAGTGGATGCGAAACTGAAATAAGATAGAACTAGCATGAACGGGTGGATGGTTGGTGTGAATTTAACGGACTATAGGGCCTGTCTCACGACACTCGAAACTACTGTTGTCATATTGTGATGATGGCAACTAATAAATTGTCAAAACTCATATTCAATGTATTTCTTCAGAAACTTACTTGCTCAATCCTAAATATCTTTTTACAAGCCCTGCACCCAGATCCCAATGCATTTCTGAGTTTAACCACCTCTCACCATTAACTGGAAATGTGCTTCTTTTATTTGGTTCGTACCAAAATAGGCGGGATCAAGGAAAGAGCGTTCACATCGCGACCCTGTCTCCACTAATCTTTCCACCAACACGCACAAGAAGCACAAGAAGCGTAAGACAGTCAACATTGTGTAGATGCTGAGAAGTGAGTTCTGCTCTGGCTGAACAACTTCTAATCTTGTGTGTGGACTCGATAAGAAGAAGAGGACAAAAATAGACTATTTCAAATTTTCACCATTTGTCAGATCTTTGCCGTGCCTAATCTAGTTCTATTCCTTTATCTTCCAGGGCAACACAATGGTTCACAAAGCGCCAAGGACCTGGATGCAATCCTGACTTCTGGTGCTGTCTGTGTGGAGTTTGCATGTTCCCCCTGTGACCAAGTGGGCTTTCTCCAGGTGCTCCGGATTCCTCCCACATCTTAAAGATGTGTGGGTTTGTAGGTTAGTTGGCCTTTGTAAATTTCCCCTAGCATGTAGGGAATGGATGAGAAAATGAGTTGACGTAGAATTGGTGTGAATTGGTGATTGATAGTCAGCATAGTCTTGGTGGGCTGAAGGGCCTGTTTCCATGCTCTATCTCCAAAACTCTAAAAAAGCGAACTTTCCTAACTATCTGTTAGTCATTAGCACAGTTAACACCAAACCATTACATCTTAAGAGCCAGAAAACATCCCATTTATGCCTAATCACAGTTTCATATTAGCCAGCCAATATTTTTTTATCCACACCAAAATGTTACGTCAGAAAATATGTCCAAGGGAAATGGTGTCATTGAGTTGTACAGCGCCGAAACAGGCCTTTCGGCCCACCTTGTTCATGCTGACAAAGTGTCATATTGGGCGAATCCCATTTGCTTGTTTTTGACCCACTTTTACAGTAATCTTTAATTCAGTAACTAATCAAGCTCTCTCTAGAAATCTACGTATAGGACATCTCCAACTTCCCCTTTATCTCCAGCACACATTATTCAAAGAACTCTAATAAATTGTCATTAGAGCTGCGCAGTGGCCCAGCGGTAGAGTTGCTGCCTTACAGCGACTGCAGCACCAGAGACCTGGGTTCCATCCTGACTACACGTGCTGTCTGTACAGAGTTTATACATTCTCCCCGTGACCGCATGGGTTTTCCCTGGGTGCTCCTGTTTCCTTCCACATTCCAAAGATGTACAGGTTGTAGGTTAATTTGGCTCAGTACAAATTGTAAATTGTCCCTCGTGTGTAGGATAATGCGAATGTGTACAGGAATCGCTGGTCGAAGTGGACTCAGTGAGACAAAGGGCGTTTTTTCGGTTTGTTTCTCTAAACCAAACTAAACTAAATTGATCAAACACAATTTCCCTTTCACAAAACCATGTTGTCTTTGCCTGGTTACCATGAATTTGTCGGTATCCCGCGAAAAGGTCTTTAATGAAAGCTGCTGCACCCTTATGAAAGTAAGCATGCAGGTACAGCAGGCAGGCCTTTATAACAAGAGGAATTGAATATAGGAGCAAAGAGGTCCTTCTGCAGTTGTACAAAGCCCTAGTGAGACCACACCTGGAGTATTGTGTGCAGTTTTGGTCCCCTAATTTGAGGAAGGACATTCTTGCTATTGAGGGAGTGCAGCGTAGGTTTGCAAGGTTAATTCCCGGGATGGCGGGACTGTCACAAGCTGAGAGAATGGAGCAGCTGGGCTTGTACACTCTGGAGAGAGGATCTTATTGAAACATATAAGATCGTAAAGGTTTGGACACGCTGGAGGCAGGAAACATGTTCCCGATGTTGGGGGAGTCCAGAACCAGGGGACACAGTTTAAGAATAAGGAGTAAGCCATTTAGAACGGAGACAAGGAAACACTTTTTCTCACAGAGAGTGGTGAGTATGTGGAATTCTCTGCCTCAGAGGGTGGTGGATGCTTTCAAGGGAGAGCTAGATGGGGCTCTTAAAAATAGCGGAGTCAGGGGATATGGGTAGAAGGCAGGAACGGGGTACTGATTTGGGATGATCAGCCATGATCACATTGAATGGCGGTGCTGGCTCGAAGTGCCAAATGGCCAACTCCTGCACCTATTGTCTATTGTCTATTGTCTATTCCATCTCACACGTGTTAAGCCCTGTTGTTTCCTGATTTCTGCCTCTCTTCCTGTCTGAAAGAAAGAAATATATTAGTATTTTAATGGGGTTAAGGAAAGAGCGTTCACATCGCGGCCCTGTTTCCACCAATCATTCCACCACCATGCACAAGAAGCGACAAGAAAGACACCATTGTATGCAGATGCCGAGAAGTGTGTTCAGCTCTGGCTGGATGACTTCTAATCTTGTGTGTGGACTTGATTAGAAGTATTTTAATATTTGTTTGGGCATTCATTTTGTGAAATCTTAAAGTCATCAGAGGCACAGATAGGGCAGTCAAATACTTTGTCTCAGGTGGAAATGTCTAAGACCAGAAGGAATTGCATAAGGTGAGAATGTTACAGTTTAAAGGCACATTATTTTTACACAGAGAGTGATCGGTGCCTGGAACAAGCTACCAGGACTGGTTGTAGAGGCAGGTACAATTGGGGCATTTAAAAGAAGCTTTTAGATATGCACAGGGATGTGCAGGACATGAATGTCGGGACATAAATCATGTGCAGGTTGATGAGATTAGTTTATTTTTGCATTATTTTGCACATTTCGCTGCTTATTATGGTGTTTTCAGAGTGCTGTGTTTACATATCTGTTGTGCTGCTGCAAGTAAGAAATTCATTATTCCCTTTCAGAACACATGACAGTAACACTCTCTTGACCAAAGATCATATGATCTTTGCTCTTGACTCATCATATTCAGAACAGACATTGTGGGCCGAAGGGCCTGTTCCTGTGCTGTACTGTTCTACGTTCGATGTTCACAGAAAGTGTTAGATTAGTTATTTGTTCACTGCTGATCCCCAGAAGCTAATGGAATATCTTTATGATCTTGAGTAGACACCTAAAAACAATCTTCAAAAAATATTTATTCATACACAGACATTAATTAATCACCTGGGGTGCTGTACATAAACAAAATATCAATGTCAGGTGCAGTCTTGAGGTAAAGTAAGGATAATTGGACTGGATCCGATGTATTATCAGTCTGCACCTGGAAGAATGTTCACTTTTGAACTCCAATCACATTTGCCTTTGTTGTGTTTACCCCCTCAGATGTGTAATACCCACCACTAATCTTCATTTTTTAAATGGGATACTTTGTACCTATTTTTAACTCTCCAATCTAATTAGACACCAGGCAGTGGTTTCTGATTTTAAAAAAGCATCCATGTAAACTTGCAGTGCTGTAATTGCAGTCTTTTACCAACAGTGGCACTGCAGCACCACCACTGGAGGGAGGATGTAGTTACAACTCGTCGAGCGTAGAGGAAATTACCTGGGAAATCTGAGGAAATAACCAAGAAAATTACTGGGGGAGTTTGATCTTGGCAGACAAACCGTTCAACGTAAATAGCTATCACATGGACAATAACTTGGGCCACGTTATGTTGATAACCCCACACTAAACTGTCGGTGTCTAGCCAATCAAACAAGACAACTGGACACAAAGTGCTGGAGTAACACAGCGGGTCAGGCATCATCTCTGGAGAACATGGGGAGGTGACGTTTCGGGTCGATACCCTTCTTCAGACAGTTCTGCCTAGCTTTGAGGGTATTAGCTACAAGGAGAGGTTGGACAAACTCAGATTGGTTTCTCTGGAGCATCTAGACAATTGATATGGTCAATCAGCAGTGAGGATTTGTAGGGTCTGGTGTTACATCTCCTGCCATCGCAGGGCAACCAGTAGCCCATGCAAGTGAGACAGAGGCTCACATGTTCCTCTTCCAACCTTGTCTGCTGCATTCGCTACTCCCGATGTAGGCGTAGACTAGGCAACCGTGTCTTAAACACGCGCTTTTACCGCCAAGGACTGCTGGACTTCCCAGGAGTGAACCATTTTAACTTCCCTTTCCATTCCCATCCTGACCTTCTTGGTATTGGCTCTTCCATTCCCAGAGTGAGCTACATACCCTGTATATCTCCTTTAAACTTTTCCCTCTCACCTTTAAGATATGCATATAGCATTTGATATTTTCATCCTGGGGGAAAGGTACTGTCTTTCTACTCTATCTATGCCTCTCATAATTTTTATATACTTCTATCAGGCCCCCCCCTCAGCCTCCGATGCTTCAGAGAAAACAATCCCAGTTTGTCTAACCTCTTATTATAGCTAATATCCTCAAAGCTAGGCAGAAGAAGTTCTCCTCTCTCCGACGGAAGTCTCCTCGGAATGCCTACTTGGAAGAAGTTCTCCGCCTCTCTCCGACAGGATCTGAAGAAGGGTTTTGACCCGAAAAGTCACCCATTCCTTTTCTTCAAAGATGCTGCCTGACCCATTGAGTTACTCCAGTGTTTTGTGTCTCGCATTCTGGTAAGCCTTCATATCTATTTAGGTGTCAAGAACTTATACTTTAAAAAGTCTAAAAGGAAAAGGAATAGATGACCCTTCATCAAGACCCTTCATCAGACTTCCCCCCTCACCTTAAGTTTGATGAAGGGTATTGACCTGAAATGTCACCTATTCCTTTTCTCCAGAGATGCTGCCTGACCTGCTGAGTTATTCCAGCACTTTGTGTCTATCTTTGGTGCCAACTAACATCTGCAGTTCCTTCCTACACAATGACTTTGCTGGTATCTTTACTGGTCTTGAAGCAATGTAGGAGTCCCAGTGTGACTCATTTCTTTACTGGTCTGACTTGCCGGTTTCTGATTAGCTGCCGGTTCAGATATTTTCTGTAAGAAGCAAACGGTAAGATTCTGAAATTTCCTCTTTCGTAATTCTCTGTGAAAAGCTTAGGTGCAACTTATGAAACAAAGGAAATGACAACCACAAAAACTCCATTTGAACCACTGTGAGAAAGTTATGGTTTGCTATAGCCCTGTGGTAATGTGACATATTTTAATAATCAACCATAGATTTGCAGTTATTGGCTCAATGACATATAAAGAACTTGAATTTATGTAGCACCTTTCACTTCTTCTGTACATCACAAAGTGCATGTTGGTCAATGAACCGCCTATAGTGAAATGATTGTGGTAGAGCTGCTTCCTTACAGCACCAGAGACCCGGAGACTGTATGTGTGGGGTTTGCACGGGTCTTTCTGTGACTACATGGGTTTCTTCCAGGTGCTCCGGTTTCCTCCCACATTCCCAAAGATGTGCAAGTTTGCAATTGCCCTCTGGAACTGTGGCGCAGCAGTAGAGTATTTGCCTTATAGCGCCAGAGACCCGGGTTCAATCCTGACTTTGCATGGTGTCTGTACAGAGTTTGTACATTCTCCCTGTGACCACCTGGTTTCCTCCGGATGCTCCAGATTCCTCCCACATCCCACATTCTCTCACGGGTTTGTAGGTTTGTTGACTATTGTAAATTGTCAATTATACCGGTGCCCAAGAAGAGTAAGGTGACGTGCCTCAATGACTATCGACCAGTGGCATTAACGCCGGTGGTGATGAAGTGCTTTGAGAGGCTGATCATGGAGCAAATCAACTCCTACCTCGACAAAAACCTGGACCCACTGCAGTTCGCTTACCGCCACAACAGATCAACGGTGGATGCGATCTCGCTGGCCCTCCACTCCGCACTGGACCACTTGGACTACAAAAACTCATATGTCAGGCTGTTATTCATCGATTACAGCTCGGCATTCAACACAATCATCCCCTCCAAACTGGTTACCAAACTCGCAGAACTGGGTCTCTGCGCATCCCTCTGCAACTGGATCCTCGACTTCCTCATCCACAGACCACAGTCTGTTCGTATTGGTGGAAATGTGTCAGCCTCGATAACAATCAGCACGGGAGCACCTCAAGGCTGCGTGCTCAGCCCCCTGCTGTACTCACTCTATACCCATGACTGTGTAGCCAACCACAGTGCGAACTCCATCATCAAGTTCGCTGATGACACCACTGTTGTGGGACGTATCACTGATGGGGATGAGTCAGAGTACAGAAGAGAGATCGAGCAACTGTCCATATGGTGCCAGCGCAATAACCTGGCCCTCAACACCAGCAAAAGCAAGGAACTGATTGTGGACTTTGGAAGGAGTAGGAGGGGGACCCACAGCCCCATTTATATCAACGGGTCGATGGTTGAAAGGGTCAAGAACTTCAAATTCCTGGGCGTGCACATCTCTGAAGATCTTTCCTGGTCCGAGAACACTAACGCAATTATCAAAAAAGCTCATCAGTGCCTCTACTTCCTGAGAAGATTACGGAGAGTCGGTTTGTCAAGGAAGACTCTCTCTAACTTCTACAGGTGCACAGTAGAGAGCATGCTGACCAGTTGCATCGTGGCTTGGTTCGGCAATTTGAGCGCCCTGGAGAGGAAAAGACTACAAAAAGTAGTAAACACTGCCCAGTCCATCATTGGCTCTGACCTTCCTTCCATCGGGTGTATTTATCGCAGTCGCTGCCTCAAAAAGGCTGGCAGTATCATCAAAGACCCACATCATTCTGGCCACACACTCATCTCCCTGCTACATTCAGGTAGAAGGTACAGGAGCCTGAAGACTGCAACAACCAGGTTCAGGAATAGCTACTTCCCCACAGCCATCAGGCTATTAAACCTGGCTCGGACAAAACTCTGATTATTAATAACCACTTTCTGCTATTTGTACTTTATCAGTTTATTTATTCATGTGTGTATATATTTATATCATGGTATATGGACACATTTATCTGTTTTGTAGTAAATGCCTACTATTTTCTGTGTGCTTAAGCAAAGCAAGAATTTCATTGTCCTATACAGGGACATGACAATAAACTCACTTGAACTTGAACTTGAATTGCCCTGAATGTCTAGGGAGTGGATCAGACAGTGGGTAACATAGACAAAGGATATAGTGATTGACTTCAGGAAGCGACGTGGTACATCTACCCCGGTTTGCATTGACGGTGCCAAATTAGAGATGGTTGAAATTTTGGTGGATTAGAAACGACAATCGGTTGTTTGAACAAGATTTATTTTGAATTGAGGTTCTCCGATCTCACAGGTTCTAATACACAACTGACCACAACGGTGGTCCTCAATCGACTGGCGGGCTGAGCCCAGAAACCGCACGAAAACCCGACCCCTCCCAGAGTCACGTGCGCGCGGCTTCCGAACGCAGGGTTTGACGCTGGCGCACACCAGTAGGTGCCGCTACATGGCCCCCCCCAGAAACCGAGGTATTGAAACTCAACGGGAGCCGAATAGTACGGCCTGAATGCGTAGTCCTCGAACGCGCGAGGGGCGTAACAACAGGGACCGGCAGAACAGAACCGGGGGGACGCGAAAACCGTGAATGAGGGGCGGGCATAACAACGGGGACCGGCGAAACAGGGCCGGGAACAACAGGGGCAGGAGACGACAGAACGGCCGGCAGACAACCTCTACGCAACAAACACTGGGCTGTCCTCGTCCACGTGCGCGGGCTTGAGGCGGCTGACGGAGACGAACTCCTCCCGGCAGCCCACGTCCAACGTGAATGTGGAGACTCCAATCCTCAGCACGCTATACGGCCCCTCATAAACCCGCTGCAGCGGCGAGCGGTGAGCGTCCCTACGAAGGAAAACATAAGCACAATCCTGTAATGGCACTGGCACATGCACCGAAGCTGACCCATGCCTGGAGGTGGGGACAGGGAATACCGCGCGCACCCGCTCACGAAAGTCGACTAGCACCGCCGAAGCCGAAACCTCCTGATCACAGATGGCGGGCAGGAAATCCCCTGGAACCCGTAAAGCCGAGCCATAGACGAGCTCGGCCGAGGAGGCGTCCTGGTCCTCCTTTGGCGTAGTTCTGATGCCCAGGAGGACCCAGGGCAACTGGTCAACCCAATCGGGGCCGGTGAGCCGGGCCTTCAACACCGACATAAGGTGTCTATGGAACCGCTCGACTAATCCATTCGCCTCCCGGTGATAAGCGGTCATCTGGTGTAGGCTGGCGCCATATTGCTGCGTTAAGCAGGACCACAAAGACAAGGTAAACTCAGCCCCACAGTCTGTGGTGATGTCGGACGGGACCCCAAAACGAACTATCCAGTTGGACACGATAGCCCGAGCGCAAGCCTCCACGGAGGAATCCGCCAACGGGATTGCCTCCGGCCACCTAGTGAACCTGTCCACTATAGTAAGCAGGTGCGTGGCCCCACACGGACATGGTAAGGGTCTGACAAGCTCTACATGAATATGTAGGAACCTGCCATCAGGCACAGCGAAATCCTGCACGGGCGGCCCGCACATGTCGCTGAACCTTGGAAGTCTGACACGGGACGCAAGCATGGGTCCATGTGGGCACCTGCTTCCGCAACCCATGCCAAACAAACTTAGACGCTACCAAGGCGGATGTGGCACGAATGGACGGGTGGGCTAAGCTGTGGACTGTGTCGAAGATCCGTCGTCTCCAACTGATCGGGATAATCGGACGGGCTCTACCCGTGGAGACATCACAGAGGACCTAGACATCAGCCGCGCCGCAAGGCACCTCAGCTAGCTCAAGGCCCGAATCCGCTGCCAGCTCTGCGTCGTCGACTCCGAGGTCCAGAGCCGAAACCGATGGGATGGCTGGACGGGACAACGCGTCGGCCACGACATTAAGCTTCCCTGCTACATCCCGAATGTCAGTCGTGAACGCGGATATGTAGGCGAGGTGCTGCTGCTGCCTAGCGGACCACAGGTCAGCGAGCTTGCTCAACGTGAAAGTAAGCGGTTTGTGGTCCCTGAAACCAGTGAAAGCCCAGCCCTCGAGGAAGCAACAAAAATGCCTGATCGCTAGGTAGAGGCTCGTCTATGGCTTTGATGAAGTGTCACCTATTCCTTTTCCTCAGAGATGCTGACAGACCCGCTGAGTTACTCCAGCATTTTGTGTCTATCTTCATTTTCATTGAACGAGTTGCAAATAATGAAAAATAGCTTTGTGAAGAATGACGGAAGGAAAGAAAGACCAAACCAACCTGCAGGTTCTGAGAGATAGGAGGAAACCGGGGTAGCAAGGGAAAACACACACAGTCCACAAGTAGAACATGCAAACTCCACACAGACAGCAATGGAGGTCAGGACTGAACCCTGGTAGCTGGAGTTGTACTGAAGATAGACATAAAGTGCTGGGGCAACTCAGCGGGTCTGGCAGCATCTCTGGAGAAAAAGAACATGTGACGTTTCAGGTCGGAACCCTTCTTCAGACTCAATAGTATGGGAGGAGATCTACAAGCTGTATTACTGCATCTCAGAGTGAAAGACCACGCCCAGAATGGCATGCCGACATAATGTCAGCCAAGTAGGTTCTCAGTATAAGAGAAATACTGATAACGGAATGTCACAAAGGAGAGTCTTGCACAAAAACTGAAGTTGAGGAGCCATCTCTCAGTGAAGTTTTATTTTGACATCATTCTTCTTCCATTTTACTGCTGACGGCTTTTAGGTAGAGCAGGAGGAGTTTCCTGTCGAATGCACTGTACTTGCACTCCGGAGGCCAAGCTGCCGGCTGAAAAACGCCAGCGGCTGCCAGCGGCAACCGACCTGCTGCTCCAGGACAGCACCCACAGCGATGTCTGGGGACCGACTGCCAGAGCCATGGGAGCGGACACCCTCGGGTGCACCAGCACGGTGGCATTAGCCAGCGCAGCCTTAGCACCTTCGAAAGCCGCGTCAGCCTTGTCTGACGATACCAGGTCCCGCGGCTTACCACCGAGGCACTGGAATAATGGACGCATGACAGTGGCGGCCGACGGCACGAACCGGTGGTAAAAATTCACCATCCCTATAAACTCCTGAAGACCCTTGACAGTGAGCGGCTGAGGGAACTGGCGAATGGCGTTGACTTTCTCAGGCAGCGGCTTGGCACCTTGAGGGGTAACCCTGTGTCCTAAGAAGGAGATGGAGCGCAAGTCGAACTGGCACCCCGTCCATATGCAGGATCTTCACCGCCCGGTCTCGGCGGCTGAGCCCGAAGGTATGTAGCAACAGGGCCTTGAGGCCCTCGTACTTAGCTGCTACTGGTGGATCTCTCAGGTATGGCAGCAACCTCAAGGCCGACTCCTGAGGCAGGGCCCCACTACGTGGAAATATCTAGTCTCGTCGGCGACGATGTGATGCAGGTGGAACTGCGCCTCCACGTGAGCGAACCAAACCTGTGGTTGATCGGGCCAAAAAGGGGGCAGCCGAAGGCTGGCGAAGTCCTGCTGAGCGCCGGCTGCCTCGGCGGGTAAATATTCTTCCTGCATGTCCTCTAGTCTAACGACGGTTAGACTCGTCGGGGTCACCAATTTGGTGGATTAGAAACGACATTCGGTTGTTTGAACAAGATTTATTCTGAATCGAGGTTCTCCGATATCACAGGTTCTAATACACAACTGACCACAACGGTGGTCCTCAATCGACTGGCGAGCTGATCCCAGAAACCTCGCGAAAACCCGACCCCTCCCAGAGTCACGTGCATGTGGCTTCCGACTGCAGGGTTCGACGCTGGCGCACACCAGCAGGTGCCGCTACAAAATCTTCAAATTCCAGAAGTAAATATCACCAACAATTTCTCCTGGAGCACCCATATTGAAGCAACGACCAAGAAAGCGAGCAACGCTTCTACTTACAACTCTCATCAACTTCTACAGATGTACCATAGAAAGCATTTTATCGGGATGCATCACAGCTTGGTTTGGGAACAACTCCGTCCAAGACCACAAGAAAATTGTGGATGCTGCCCATACCATCACATAAATCAATCTCCCTTCTATTGACTCCATTTATACATCACACAACCTCGGCAAGGGCAGCAGCATAATCAAGGACGGGTCGAACCCTGGCAACTCCCAATTCACCCCACTCCCAACAGGCAAAGAAATGTGAAAACGCACACCTCCAGATTCAGGAACAGTTTCTTCCCAGCTGTTATCAGGCAACTGAATCAACCTACCACAACCAGAGAGCAGTGCTGAACTACTAGCAATGTTACCAAATTTTGAGATTTAAAAAATTTAATTTGACACCTAATTCGCTTTCATATCTCAGTATTAAAAAAGTTATGGCCATTTTCATACTCGGAAATTAGTATCTTGTTCCCTATTGCTTTTCCATTGACTTAACTCAAAAGCTGTGATCAAGTCAAAAGCCCATAACTTTCTTAAAAATTAAGAGAACTGAAAGAAATTTTCAGTTATCATAGATTGAAGCATTCTGAAACAGATATGAAACAATCTTACTTGGATGACCTGAAATTAAAGCATATAATTAGTTACTTACGTAATTGTAGCTAATTACAAAATTTAATTACTAGATCTAAACATCTATCCATTTCTTAAGAAAAGGTTAATATTTTTAAATAGCCTAAGTGTCCAAATAAAATTCACACAAGAATTCACAATATAACATGATTTTTAAATCTCATTCTCATGAATTTATAGGCCAAATGGAAGGCATTTAGTGTTTAATTCCCGTAAATTAATGGCCATTTAAATCATCTTGCGAGTGAGATTTTGTGGAACGCGATCGTTTGGAATGTTGCGGTTGCAGTGAATTTGAACCCCATATCGGCAGGAAAAACACGGTTCATATATATACATAATCACATTTTCGCAACGTGAAATTTTGATTAAAGGTATCCTAAGAAGCACGTTTATATGTAAAAATAAACGGCGTACCTTGCTTTGTCCCGTACGTGAGATCCGTCCCATTGTCGGCGTTGGCGGCTTTAGAAGACGATTTTAATTTTACTCCTGCTATTAAATTATCCAGCTCTAATTTTAATAAACTTGATATAACGGCAGTCGGAGCGATTTTTCTTCAGCAACTAAACAGCCTGACAAAGATCGATTTGATCAGGCTGGAGAAAAACGGCATTTTAAACCCGCCCCCCCTCTCAAAGGCGCCAAAGTCGCACACACGGCCAGTGACAGAACTGCAGTGCTGCTGAAGGTAAGTTTTGTAACATACCTAGAATTACTACCTAGCTCTTTGGTAACCCTTGGACTATTCTTGATTGGACTTTGCTGGCTTTACCTTTCTCTAAATGCTATTCCCTTATTGTGTATCTGTACCCTGTCAATGGCTCGATTGTAATCATGTATTGCTTTTCTGTTGACTGGATAGCACGCAACAAAAGCTTTTCACTGCACCTCGGTACACGTGACAATAAACCAAACTAAACTAAACGTGTGGTGAATGGTCGGCGTGGATTCAGTGGACTGGAGGGCCTGTTTTCAAGCTATGTCGCCAAAGTAAATACTGGCATTCTTGGCAACCAATTTATCAAATGACGATACAACAAAAAACAAGAAATGAACAGGATGAGGCCATTCAACTCCTCCAGTTCCTCTACTAGTCAGTAAGGTGATGACTAACATTCTATTTCTTTTCATTCTTGGACTAACCCCATGATCATAAATGTGAGTTGCCTTCGGTTTGTTGATTGGAGAATAAATGCTAGCCATGGTAATTTATTTGGATATTTTTATCTCCACCTGGATGGGCAAGTAAGATCTTGAATTAAGACGTCTGAATAGGTAGGCTCCCAAATTGCTTCAGGCTGAGGTATGCATTGGCATTTACTTGCTCAACTCTGTTAATTAAACCCAAGGTGAAAACAAATTATCCTCACATTGTAATTTTCCATCTATATTTTTATGTCACATTTCTGTTACAGAAATGATTGGCATGTTTAGTTTAGTTTAGTTTAAACTAATTTAGTCTTGAGATACAGCATGGAAACAGGCCATTTGGCCCATAGAGTTCGCACTGACCGTCGATCACATAGAAACATAGAAACATGTTAAAATAAAAAAAACAGAAACATAGAAACAAAGAAAATAGGTGCAGGAGGAGGCCATTCGGCCCTTCGAGTCAGCCCCGCCATTCATTGTGATCATGGCTGATCGTCCCCAATCAATAACCCGTGCCTTCTCCCCATATCCCTTGATCGTCCAACTCAGTATCCCATACCTGCCTTCTCTCCATATCCCCTGATCCCTTTAGCCACATCTAACTCCCTCTTAAATATAGTCAATGAACTGGCCTCAACTACCTTCTGTGGCAGAGAATTCCAGAGATTCACCACTCTCTGTGTAAAAAATGATTTTCTCATCTCAGTCCTAAAAGACTTCCCTCTTATCCTTAAACTGTGACCCCTTGTTCTGGACTTCCCCAACATCGGGAACAATCTTCCTGCATCTAGTCTGTCCAACCCCTTAAGAATTTTGTAAGTTTCTATATGATCCCCCCTCAATCTTCTAAATTCTAGTGTAACATTTGGCACCCTTGCTAATCAAGAATATGTCAATCTTCACTTTAAAAATACCCAATTACTTGGCCTCCACAACCTTCTGTGGCAATGAATTCCACAGATTCGCCACCATCTGACTAAATAAATTCCTCCTCATCTCCTTTCTAAAGTACGTCCATTTATTCTGAAGGTGTGACCACTGGTCCTAGACTCTCCCACTAGTGGAAGCTTCCGCTCCACTTTCACTCTATACAGGCTACCCAGCCTAAAATCTAACTACAATAGTTTCATTTAGTTTCATTTAGTCATCAACTTGCATCTCCTCAAATTTTGTTTTCTATCAAAAATGTTTATGATCTCCACTATTATAATAGAGTGTGCAAAAGTGCAATCAAGAAAGCCGATGTAATGTTGAAACAACTAAAACTATAGAATATAAGACCAGGGATTTTGTGTGGTCCGTTACCTGAGTATTCAGTCCATTGCTGGTCTTCAATAAAGGATGCGGAGCTGAAGAGTGATTGGCTTTGATAGAAAAAAATTGCTGGAGTAACTTAGCGGGTCAGGCTGCATCACTGGAGTAAAGGAATAGGTGATGTTTCAGGTCGAGACCCTTCTGTAGACTGTTTGACTGTGGCTT
The DNA here is from genome assembly GCF_010909765.2 of Amblyraja radiata. NCBI lineage: Eukaryota > Metazoa > Chordata > Chondrichthyes > Rajiformes > Rajidae > Amblyraja > Amblyraja radiata. Next base: position 53,912,423 of record NC_045956.1, on the reverse strand, counting down.
TGATTATGGCATTTGAGCTACGTAGAGTAGAGTGCTTGCAGAAGCTCATGGTGCATGGAAGATGATCAAATAGAGAGATACTACACTGACAACAACCTCAGCCACATTCACCCACAGCTCTGAATTGTTCCCATTACCCAGTCCTCAAAACTGTGCAACAGGAATTTTGTTCATTTTGTCCAATTGTAAATTATCTGGAAACATTTAGTACTAAATTCCTACCTTGCTGTGTTATTCACATTCCATAATTCAAATGGAGGGACAATTTTGTTTCCTAAGAGCAGTTTGACTTGTCTGTAGGCATAACCTGTATTTAAATCATTTCTTAGTTTAGTTTAGAAATATAGTGCAGATATAGGCACTTTGGCCCACCAAGTCCACGCCGACCAGTGATCCTCACACACAAACACTAGCCCCCGCACTAGGGATAATTTACAATTTTTAGAGAAGCCAAATTAACCTACAAACTTGTACGTCTTTGGAGTGTTGGAGTCAGAGGTTATGGGTAGACAACAAGAGAATTCGGTTTAGAGAGAAAGTTAGATCAGCCATGATTGAATGGCGGAGTAGACCTAATGGGCCGAATGGCTTAATTCTGCTCCTATCACTTATGAACTTATGAAACCGGTGCACCTGGGGAAGACCCACGTGGTCATTGCGAGAATGTACAAACTCCGTACAGACAGCACCTATAGTCGGGATTGAACCCGGGTCACTGGCGCTGTAAGGGAGCAACTCTACCGCTGCACCACCTTGCCGCCCAGTGAATCTCATGGAGGGGAAAGGGGATTGGGTCGCAGTGTCAGTTCTTACAGTCCGTCAACCAAATTGGGGTATCAGTCCCGGAGTAAATCGAATCACAGTCCCGGAGCTGTGCTGCACAGAAACAGGCCCTTCGACCAGGATGGCATGCTGGGTGACTCCCACTTGCCTGCATTTGGCCCGTATTCCGCTCAACATTTCCAAACGATAAATTTGTCCAAATAAAACGTTGTAATTGTATCCTCGTAACGTCGTAACTTCTTTTGATAAAGATCTGCAGAAAGCACTTATTATTGTATCCTAAGATGCTTTGCAACCAAAGAGGTAATTTTGTGCTGTATTATATGTCAGTTGTCAACTAATTTCTATACAACAATCTCCTACACACAGCAATTAATAATGATGTAGTAATCTGCTTTAATATTGTTGGTTGAGGGATAAATGTTGGCAGAGCAACATCTTGTATTGAATCCCAATTATGCATTAATCATTGAATCATTCTCCATTGCAGCAAATTCATTCTGAAATTTTGAAATTCTTCTCTTTCATCATGACTTGGGTTTTTTTTTTAGCCAATTAAGAGAGTGTAGTTTATCACCACAGGTAGAAGGAAGCTGAGTGTTTGGAGTGAGTGGAGAATAATACATAGGCGCGCACACACAATTCAATCATTCAATAAGACTGTAGTGTCACATGTATCAAAGTACAGTGAAATACTTTGTTTTGCATACAACCCAATTAATAGACAATAGACAATAGGTGCAGGAGTATGCCATTAGGCCCTTCGAGCCAGCACCGCCATTCAATGTGATCATGGCTGATCATCCCCAATCAGTTCCCCGTTCCTGCCTTCTCCCCCCGACTCCGCTATTTTTAAGAGCCCTATTTAGCTCTCACTTGAAACCATCTAGAGAACCTGCCTCCACCGCCCTCTGAGGCTGAGAATTCCACAGACTCACCACTCTCTGTGAGAAAAAGTGTTTCCTCGTCTCCGTTCTAAATGGCTTACTCCTTATTCTTAAACTGTGGCCCCTGGTTCTGGACTCCCCCAAAATCGGGAACATGTTTCCTGCCTCTAGTGTGTCCAAGCCCTTAACAATCATATATGTTTCAATGAGATACCCTCTCATCCTTCTAAACTCCAGAGTGTACAAGCCCAGCTGCTCCATTCTCTCAGCATATGACAGTCCCGCCATCCCGGGAATTAACCTTGTAAACCTATGCTGCACTCCCTCCATAGCAAGAATGTACTTCCTCAAATTAGGGGACCAAAACTGCACACAATACGCTAGGTGTGGTCTCACTAGGGCTCTGTATAACTGCAGAAGGACCTCTTTGCTCCTATATTCGATTCCTCTTGTCATAAAGGCCAACATGCCATTCGCTTTCATCACTGCAGGCTGTACCTGCATGCTTACTTTCATAGACTGATGTACAAGGACCCCCAGATCCCGTTGTACTTCCCCTTTTCCCAAATTGACGCCATTTAGATAGTAATCTGCCTAACTGTTTTTGCTACCAAAGTGGATAACTTCACATTTATCCGCCTTAAACTCCATCTGCCATGCATCTGCCCACTCCCCCAACCTGTCCAAGTCACCCTGCATTCTCATAGCATCCTCCTCACAGTTCACACTGACACCCAGCTTTGTGTCATCTGCAAATTTGCTAATGTTACTTTGAATCCCTTCATCCAAATCGTTGATGTATATTGTAAATAGCTGCGGTCCCAGCACCGAGCCTTGCGGTACCCCACTAGTCACTGTCTGCCATTCTGAAAGGGACCCGTTAATCCCTACTCTTTGTTTCCTGTCTGCCAACCACTTCTCTATCCATGTCAGCACTCTACCCCCAATACCATGTGCCCACTAATTTCCTATGTGGGACCTTATCAAATGCTTTCTGAAAGTCCAGGTACACTACATCCACCCACTAGCTCTCCCTTGTTCATTTTCCTAGTTACATCTTCAAAAAATTCCAGAAGATTAGTCAAGCATGATTTCCCCTTCGTAAATCCATGCTGACTCGGACCGATCCTGTTACTGCTATAAAAATGTGCGGCTATCTCATCTTTTATAATTGACTCCAGCATCTTCCCCACCACCGATATCAGGCTAACTGGTCTATAATTCCCCGTTTTCTCTCTCCCACCTTTCTTAAAAAGTGGGATAACATTAGCTGCCCTCCAATCCACAGGAACTGATCCTGAGTCTATAGAACATTGGAAAATTATCACCAATGCATCCACGATTTTTAGAGCCACTTCCTTAAGTACCCTGGGATGCAGACCATCAGGCCCTGGGGATTTATCAGCCTTCAGTCCCATCAGTCTATCCAACACCATTTCCTGCCTAATGTGGATTTCCTTCAGTTCCTCCATCACCCCAGATCGTCTGGCCACTACTATATCAGGAAAATTGTTTGTGTCCTCCTTAGTGAAGACAGATCCAAAGTACATGTTCAACTCATCTGCCATTTCCTTGTTCGCCATAATAAATTCACCTTTTTTGGCCTTCAAGGGTCCAACTTTGGCCTTAACTATTTTTTTCCTCTTCACATACCTAAAGAAGCTTTTACTATCCTGCTTTATATTCTTGGCTAGCTTACCTTCGTACCTCATCTTTTCTCCCCGTATTGGCTTTTTGGTTATCTTCTGTTGTTCTTTAAACATTACCCAATCTTCTTGCTTCCTGCTCATCTTTGCTACATTGCACTTCTTCGGTTTAATTTGTATACTGTTCCTGACGTCCCTTGTCAGCCATGGTCGTCCCTTTCTCCCCTTGGAATCTTTCCATTAATTTCGATTAAATCGTACGTCAGACCTCACCTAGGCAGTGCACAACAGTCGCTAGAAATGCGCCAATAAAGTTACAAAAAGTTAATCGAACAGACTTTTCTTGTATTCACAGCGGCAAACCAACTGGCTTGGTTCCTAGGGGCGCCCCCCACACATCCCCCCTTCAATCTCGATGGCTCTCCCCTCCCTGCCAGACTCCCCTTCGTTCTCGACGGAGTTCATGCAGCAAGCTTAGAGCGTGCAAATGAAGACAAGAGCTCTACCCTGACATCTCCAACACTACCACATGCCATTATTTGTTCAGATCAGGATGCACCACCGCTTGGTTTGGGAACAGCTTCATCCAAGAAATTGCATAGAACTGTGGACGTTGCCCAGACCATCGCACAAATCAACCTCCCTTCCATTGACTCCATCCACACATCACGCTGCCTCGGCAAGGCCACCAACAAAATCATGGACAAGTCTCATCCCGGTCTCTCCCTCTCCCAACAGGCAAGATGTACAGATGTGTGAAAACGCATCTGGGACAGTTTCTTCCCAGATGTTATCAGGCAACTGAACCATCTAGAGAGTGGTCACGACATACCATCTATCTCATGGGAGACCCTCGGACTATCTTTAATCAGACTTTATCTTGCACTAAACATTGTTCCCTTTATCCTGTGTCTGTACACTGTGAACGGCTTGATTGCAATCACATATACTCTTTGTGCTGACGGGATAGAACAGAACAAAAACGCTTTTCACTGTACCTCGGTACACATGACAATAAACTAAACTAAACCAAATTAAGCCAACTTGCAGCCAGATGGGGTTCATTTAATTTGGCATCATGGTCAACACAGACAATGTGGGCCAACGGGTCCTGCTCCTGTTCCACGTTGCACATTCAATGAAACTACACATTCCTATTCAAGGGAAAACCAAGGAACCTTTTATTAAACAGGAGACATATGGAACTGCATTTGGGCAGCATGGTAGGGCAGCTATAGAGTTGATGCCTCACAGCGCCAGAGGCCCGGGTTTGATCCTGACTACGTTTGCTGTCTGTACAGAGTTTGTACGTTCTTCCTGTGACTGCATGGGTTTTCCCCGGGTGCTCTGGTTTCCTCCCACACTCCAAAGATGCACATTTTTAGGTTAATTGGCTACTGTAAATATAGTAAATTGTCCCTAGCCTGTAGGTTAGGGTTAGTGTACGGGGTGATCGCGGGTCAGCACAGACCCAGTGGGCCGAAGGGCCTGTTTCCGTGCTGTATCTCTAAATTAAACTAAACTAAACTAACCTAAACTGCAGACGCTGGAATCTGGAACAAAACACAGAGTGCTGGAGTAACTGACTGAGGGGGTCAGACAGCATCTATGGAGGGAATGGAGAGGCAACTGTTTGCATTAGGACTCTATCAAGACTAATTGTAGGAGGAGGGAGAAATTCATTGAAAAGGTGGGTATACCTCATGGGAAGGTTACTATCCACTGGGAACATCTTTCCCTCTGACTTTAATAAATGTGAACATGGACATGGACCTTTTCTTGCCTCCAGATCCTGACGGCAATTCGTTGACCGACTTGGCCATGGCTGGGTGAATGATGAGTTGGCCTGGGTGCTGAACTGCACACAAAGCCCAGCCGGCGGGCCAGCTGAAGAGTTTTGGCCCACGCGACATCGCGCACAAAGTCCGGCACCCCATCCAACTCACGAAGCGATGATCGGCCATGACAAGGAGGGGTGGTGGTGTCAGCGGTAAGCGAAGGCCCGAAGGTCGGACAGCCGACCGACGGGGCCATGGGTGAGGCGTTGCTCCTGCACTATATCGGGACGGGTGAGGCAGGGTTGGACGCGGCACTCCGACCTGATTTTTCCCTCGACCCAAGTAGTAGCAGTCAAATACGGGACAAGGACGGTCCCGTATGGGACAAACCAATTTAGCCGAATATATGGGATGTCACGGCTAATACGGGACAGTTGGCAACCCTAGTTCCGACCTGAAATGCCACCTATTCTTTTTCTCAAGAGATGCTACCTGACCCGCTGAGTTACACCAGCATTTGGTGTCTATCTTCATGCACATCTGTGTATGTATCTCGCAATACAGCTTAGAGCTTCTCATTCCAGGGTCGACTCTCTGACTAAATAACTGAACCCCCCATCATTATGCCCGGGCTTTGCCTCAGCAAAGATACACTCGTATTGCAGAAATATTTTAAAAGTTATGGGCCTTTGAGTTTGGGAAATGAGGGAATTATAGTCAGTTGATTATATGTGGTAGAATTGGGATATTAGTAAACTCTTCCACAAGCCATACACATTAAGGGAACCCACTTCTTTGATTTTTTTTCTGTCTCATATTTCAAACAGCTGCAAAATTGAATACTCGCTGAAAGAACACAACATCAACCATAATTCCCACAACCGTGCAGTATTTTTTTTTTTGCCTTCAATCATCAAAGCTTGTTTTGTCTGCAAGATATTGATGTAGCTGTGCATTTGAATCAAAGCATACTTTGTTGAGCCCACAAGCTTTTATATTAATTAGGTACAATGCTTAGTATTCCAATAACTACTTAAAATTAACAACATGGCAAGAAAACACACTCAGTTTTAAAATTAGACTTTATTGCAGCGGAGATAGATTCAATGGGTAATGTGTAATTGGAATTTGATGAGTTCCTCCTTATATCAATGGTAATTAACTTCATTGACTCTCAGGACTTTACATTTTTGGTTTAAATGGCAAGCAGCCGACAGAAGTTTGCCTGGAATACACTGAGTTTTCCTCCAGAAGGGGAAATCAGTGGGTGACACAGTGGTGCAGCTGGCAGAGTTGCTGCCTCATAGCGCCAGAGACCTGGGTTTGATCCTGACCTCGGGTGCTGTCTGTGTGGAGTTTGCCACGTTCACCCCGTGACGACGTGGGTTTCCTTCGGGTGCTCTGGTTTCCTCCCACATCCTAAAGACGTGCGGGTTTGTAGGTTAATTGGCCTCTATAAAATTGCCCCTATTAAGTAGGGAGGGGATGTGAAAGAGGGGCAACAAGGAACGTGTGAGAACGGGTGATCGATGGGCTGAAGGGCCTGTTTTCAGGCTGTATCTCATCAACTAATACTCAAAGTAAACTAAAACGAGTGTGCATCTTTGGTGAAACTTGATCATGCTTCACAAGCTTTGCCTTAATGCAGCTGGAGATCCAGTCGTCCAGACTGGAATGGTTTAAAACGTTTCAAGCCTTCCAGAGCAAAAAAACAGGGAGCCATTTGTCTTCATGCTTTTACAGAAAAAGACAAATCAATTTCCTCCCCCTCAATTTCCTTCCTTTACCACTCTTCTCCTGAAGGCACGTATTCATTGGTGGCGTACAATCTAGCTCGACCATCTTGAGTCCAGCTGAGTGCACAATGCAGAGAAGTCATCAGCCTCGTTGGGTGTTGTCTGTGGCTGATATCGTCTAGCAGCCTGATAGTCAGCCCAGTTCACCAAACTGAAACTGAACCCCAGGCTTTCCTGGTGCCTGTGTGGCCATGGCTAACCGGAAGGTATGCCGACTCAGCAGACACTTTCCGCTGAGTCAGACGATTGTGGCTTCTTATTCTCATTCCACTAACCTGAGCACAGGATGCAAGTGCACAGAGTTCAACAATGAGGGAGTACTGCACTGAGAGGGGTGTCTCTGCTTTCAGGCAAGATGCCTCACTGCTCTCTCATGCGGATGTAAAACCAATGGCTTTAGACTTTAGAGATACAGCGCGGAAACAGACCCTTCGGCTCACCGACTCCGCACCGACCAGCGATCACCCCGTACCCTAGCACTACCTTACACACACTAGGGACAATTTACAATTTTACCGAAGCCAATTAACCTACAAACCTGTACGTTTTTGGATTGTGGGAGGGAACCGGAGCACCCAGAGAAAACACACATGGTCACAGGGAGAATGTACAGACTTTGTACAGACAGCACATGTAGTCAGGATCTAATCCTGTTATCTGGCTCTGTAGAGCAGCAACACTATTATGTTGCCTCCCAGTGCACAGTTCACACCCTTGCCCGGTGATGCTGTGCTGGAGTGAGTTTGCATCCTGCTCTGGCTCATGTTTAACCCAGAGGGTGATGGAAACCTGCACGACACTAATCCACTGCTTGAAGAAGCAGCAGAGACAAGCACCTACACCAAACTAAATATTCAGATGAGCCCTGAAATGCCATCAAATGGACACATGGAACTGCAGATGTTCAGATTGAAAGAATGTACCGTTAGAAAGGAGATGGGGAGGAATTTCTTTAGTCAGAGGGTGGTGAATCTGTGGAATTTATTGCCACAGATGGCTGTCTAGACCAAATCATTGGGTATTTTTAAAGCAGAGATTGACAGGTTAGGGTGTCAAAGGTTCTGGGGAGAAGGCAAAAGAATGGGGTTGAGAGGGAAAGACAGACCAGCTATGATTGAATGGTTGAGAAGACTCGATGGTCCAAATGGCCTAATTCTTCATCTAACTCATGGACTTATGCTGCAACCTTGAGTAATGCACAAAGTGCCCGAGTAACGCAGCTGGTCAGGCAGCATCTGTGAGGGAATGGACAGCCCAACCCCAAACATTGCCTATCCAGATGCTGCCTGTCCCACTGAGTTACTCCAGGAATTTGTGTTTTACCTGAAATTCCATGCTATAGACCACTACAGGCTGGGTATTGGAAGACAAGATTAGTTCTGCTAGATAGCTCTGATAGCTTGCATGAACGCTGTGAGGGACTCCAGAATAAAGGAGGAATTGACTCAGGAAATGGGTTGCCACTTAAAATGGAAGAAGTTCTTCTCACTAAGAGCTGCAACAATCTGACGTACTTTATCCTAAAGAACTGTGGAGATTACATTATTAATTATAGTCAAGGTAAAGTTTGGACATTTATACGTTAGTGGAGCCTAGCGGAGATTGACACATTCTTGATTAGTAAGGGTGTCAAAGGTTCTGGGGAGAAGGCAGGAGATATGACCAAAGTGAGATGGTGAAATTAGGGCTAACTTCAAATTGGCCATGATCCAGTCAAATGGTGGAAAGAACTCTATCTCCACCTCCCACTATTATTTTGGCCTGAATGCTTTTGGTAATTGTTTTTTAGTTTAGTTTAGAGACACAGGGCAGAAACAGGCCCTTCGGCCCATCGAGTCTGTGCCGACCAACGATCCCTGCACATCAACACTATCCGACACAGAGTAGGGACAATTTACATTTATACCAAGCCAATTAGCCTACAAACCGGTATGTCTTTGGAGTGTGAGGCAACCAAAGTTCTTGGAGAAAACCCATACGGCCATGGGGAGAATGTACAAACTCCGTACAGTCAGCACCCATAGTCGGGATCGAACCCGAATCTCTGGCGCTGTAAGTGGTGTAAGGCAGCAACTCTACCACTGTGTCAACATGCCTCCCAATTGGTTTGATTTTTTTAGTGAAAGCATCTGATAGACAAATTAGCTAAACTGTTTTCTATAGACAGGAGTAATAGCATTGGATATAAGCCACATTTATATGTCCTGAAGTCATAAAAGGAACTCTATTAATCCAATGTCTTCATTAACTTGTAGAAACAAGGAGCTGCAGGTGCAGGTTTATGAAAAAAGACACAAAGAGCTGGAGTAACTCAGCCGAGAAGGCAGCATCTGGAGACAACATGGATAGGTGACATTTTGGGTCAGGACCCTTCTTCAGAATGACTGATCAGTCTGAAGAAGTCCCGATTCGAAACATAATCTATCCATGTTCTCTAGAGGTGCTGCCTGACCCACTGAGTTACTCCAGCACTTGGTATCTTCTTTAACTCTTTTGATAAATTTATACCTCGAGTTATTTGGGTTTCATCCCAAAGATACTGCTTGGAAAAAATGCCCTTTGACCCAATGAGTCCATGCTGACCATTGATAACCCGTTCAAAATAATTCTATGTTAGCTCATTTTTAGTATCCACTCCCTGCGCACAGGGCCAATTTACAGCGGCCTATTAACCTCCAATCCCGCACGTCTTTGGGATGTGGGAGGAAACCAGAGCACCCAGAGCAAATGCAGGGATCACAGGGAGTATATGCAAACTCCACACAGGAAGCTCCCGAGGCCAGGGTCAAACCTGACTCTCAGACGCTAATTTATATATGCTTAGAAATGCATCCATGATTATGTAGGATATAACCTGCCATATTGTAACAACAGAGTGTTTGAAACATAGAAAATAGGCGCAGGAGTAGGGAATTTGGCCCTTCGAGCCAGCACCAGCACCGCCATTCAATATGATCATGGTTGATCATTTAAAATCAGTACCCTGTTCTTGATTTTTCCCCATATCCCCTGATTCCTTTAGTCCTAAGAGTTAAATGTAACTCTCTCTTGAAAACATCCAGTGAATTAGCCTCCACTGCCTTCTGTGGCAGAGAATTCCACAAATTCACAACTCATTGGGTAAAAAGGTTTTTCCTCATCTCAGTCCTAAATGGCCTACCCCTTATTCTTAAACTGTGACCCCTGGTTCTGGACTCCCCCAACATCGGGAACATTTTTCCTGCATCTAGCCTGTCCAATCCTTTGCAATCTTTGCAATCCTTTGCAATCTATGCAATCCCCAGTTACATTGAATACTATTAAACTGAATTAAAATAATTTATCAAGTTACGTTTCCATTTGTTTTCTTCACTCAGCAAGGATTAGTAAATTAACAATGTGTGAGATTCCATACTTGTTTCCACTTACCAGCAAGATCCAGACCTCCATTTTGTTAAAGAAAAAAGACACCAAGTGTTGGAGTAACAAAGTACAGGATGAGAATGAGGGAGTAACATTTTCAGTGAATAGTCGAGGCAGATGCTTTTGAGAGAAGAGGACATAAAGTAGTGGAATAACAGCGGATCGTTTTGGAGAACACCAATAGTTAACATTTCAGGTCAGACTGAACAAGAGCCCTGATCCCAAACATCACTGAATCAGTGTGAAGAAAGGTGTTGACCTGAAACATCACCTTTCCATCTTCTCTCGGGATGCTGCCTGACTCACTGAATCGTCACCTATCTATATTCCTCAGAAATGCTGCCTGACCATTAAGCTTCTCCAGCACTTTGTGTCTTCGTTTGCCCTGACTGTACATAGTTGGCGGCACTGGCCTTCTTTGAAACTTGGAGCACAGAGGGTGGACGGTGGAAGTACAGAAGGCTCCACACGTGTCTGCACAGGTTGCCAGTGCACCTCGTGGAGGATGAAGCCAAAAATCCTTGGGCATTAATTTTCCCTTTGTGCAATAATTACAAAGTCAATGGAAGTTAATTCTTTCTTTCTATTTTAAGTATGAACACCTAAGCTGTTTACAGCGTGATTCAGAGTGCTTTTGCTCTGACACAACAGAACATGCAATCAAGCCCAACCACAATGATGCTCGTGAATCAGTCGCCAATCTCACTGAAAGGCGATCACAAGTAATAGTTGAGCTGTGAATGCTGTTGCATTTACAAACTTGTTTGCTAATGTTCTTGGCACAATGTTAGTGCTGTCATCTCCGCAACTGAAGGCTTGTGGATTTGTCCTACTTCTGAGGCTTCTGCACAAAGTCTAGATGCATCCTGCGCTGCACAACAAGAAGTTCAATTTACATGATGGCTTTCACATAACGTGACATGCTAAGTTGCCTCACAGGCTTGTTGACACCAAGCCCCATACAATGATAACAGAGCACAAGGACAGAAGACGTAAACCATCGCCCTTTGTATCAACTCCCTCATTCAATAAAACCATAGCTGATCTGTTGTTATTGCCACTTTCCTGCACTAACACCAATATCTTTTGGATTCCCTTAATATCTAAAGATCCATCCACTTCTGCCTTGAATATGCTCAACAAATGTTTTTAGTTTAGTTTAGTTTATTGTCACGTGTACCGAGGTACAGTGAAAAGCTTTTTGTTGCACGCTGTCCAGTCAGTGGAAAGACTTAGATGATTACAATCAAAATGTACAGTTAGAGGATAAAGGGAATGACATTTAGTGTAGGATAACATCCAGTAAAGTCCAATTAAAGATAGTCCAAGGATCTCCAATAAGGTAGATGGTAGGTCAGGACCACTCACCAGTTGGTGATAGGATGGTTCAGTTGCCTGATAACAGTTGGGAAGAAACTGTTCCAGTTTCTGAGACAGCTGAGTCGGCGCAGCCATCGTTGAATAGAGAAATCCAACTATTTTCTCTACTTCTTGATGAGGAACTTTCTCCTCAGTTCAATACTCAATGTAACGTCCTCTGTTCTGAGGCTGTGAGCCTTGGTTCTAGACATGCCCATCAGGGGTAATATTTCAAGTCCCTGTATAGATGCACTAAGATATTTTAAAACCAGTACTCAAATCCTTCCATATAAAGGACAAGTATGTTACACTGGAGACACAAGAGACTGCAGATGCTGGAATCTTCAGTGAAACACAAAGTGCAGGAGGAACTCAGTGGGTCAGACAGCATCTGGGGAGGGAATGGACAAACGGTATTTCAGGTCTGTGTTCCTCCTGCACTACATGTTTTTGCTCAGGTTTTTTATACCTTTATGTTAACTTGTGAAATGACTTGTGAAAACACGAAGATCCCTTTGAACCATAACTCTACCCGATCTCTCACCATTTTAAAAAGACTCTGTATTTGGGGTTTTCTTTTGCACCAAAGTGAATAATTTCATATTTTCCACATTATATTGCATCATCCATGTTCAAACCCATTCACTCAGTTCATCTATATCCCATCGCATGCTCCACGTTTGTTGATCAACCTCTTGTGTGGGACATTATCAAGATCCAATATACCATTATCCTCCCTTCCTCTAATACCACTGCATCCTGATTCATCAGCAAATTTGAAATATGACATTCAATCATCTCAGTCAAACTGGTGGTACAGATCGTGATTAGCTGGAGATCACGCAATGATCCTCATGATACTTCCACCAGTCACTGCCTATCAACCTGTGGAAGATGCATTGTTTCCCACTCTTGCCTTTCAGATTGGTTAGGCCACTGCTGGAACGTTGTGTACAGTTTTGGTTGCCACTGGTCCCGCTATTTGGAAATCTAAAATATCTAGGACCATGAGAGCCAGTGTGTTTATTATCTTTATAGACATTACTTTCAAAGCTCTGGGGCAGAGACCATCAAGTCCTTGAGATTGATTGGCTTTTAGTCTCTTCAGCTTCCCTAATACTTTTTATTACTAACATTTCTTCAGTTCCTAGTTATTATTAGACCTTATCTCGTATTTGTGGCAGGTTTTCTTCCATGACAACAAACATGCTCAGCCCCCTGCTCTACTCACTCTATACTCATGAATGTGTAGCCGGACAAAGTGCAAACTCCATTTTTAAGTTCGCCGATGACACCACCATTGTGGGGCGAATTACAGATGGTGATAAGTCAGAGTATAGAAGTGAGATTGATGGACTGACCAAATGGTGGCAGCACAACAACCTGGCTCTCAATATCAAAACCAAAGAACTGATTGTAGATTTTGGGGGAGGAAGATTGAGGACCCACAATCCTGTTTACATCAATCGTGATGGCGAGAGTCAAAAACTTCAAATTCCAAGCCGTGCATATTTCCAACAATCTTTCCTGGACCCAGCACACTGATGCAATCAGAAAGAAAGCACAACAGCACCTCTACTTCCTGAGAAGATTACGGAGAGTCGGTATGTCAAAGAGGATTCTCTTGAACTTCTACAGGTGCACAGTAGAGAGCATGCTGACTGGTTGCAATGTGGCCTGGTTCGGCAACTTGAACATCCAGGAGCGGAAAAGACTGCAAAAAGTTGTAACCATTGCCCAGTCCATCACCAGCTCTGATCTCCCCACTGTCGAAGGGTTCTATCATAGTCGCTGCCTCAAAAAGGCAGCCAATATCATCAAAGACCCACACCATCCTGTCCACACACTCATCTCACCACTGCCATCAGGAAGAGCGTACAGGAGCATGAGAACTGTAATGTCCAGGTTCAGGGACAGCTTCTTCCCTACAGCCATCAGGCTATTAAAGACTACAACCTCATAAGCTATGAACTACAATAGGTTATTATTATAATAATAATAATAATAATAATAATAATAATAATAATTATTATTATTATTATTATTATTATTGCACTGTTATTATTTGTTCTTTTTTACTGAGATTTTGTTATATTATTTATTATGATTACATATTCTGTTGTGCTGCAGCAAGTAAGAATGTAATTGTTCTATCTGGGACATATGACAATAAAACACTCTTGACTCTTGACAAAGTAGCTGTATGATTCATCCACCATTTCCACTGTCTATTGTATGATTTTTCAAGTTTGTATGCAAAACAAAGAATTTCATTGTACCTAGGTACACGTGACAATTGAGTAATATCTCATTATAATTGAATAATATCTCATTATAAATGCCGGTCTCTGAGGGACTAAAATTCGACCTTGCTAGCCCTTTCCTTTCCACCTATATATAGAGTCCATTTGAAACCATTTATATGCTTCTTGTCAATTTATTCACATATTCTATCTTGCCTTCCTTTATCATTTTCTTGCTTCTCCTTTACTGAGTTTTAAGATGCTCCCAATGCTCAAGTCTAATGCTCCAATTTGGCAAATTTGTGAACCTCTTCCTTGGAATAAATATTATCCTTAATTAGTCCAGTCCAATGGTTCAATGGCACTTGGTTGTCACATGTGCCTAAGTAGAGTGAAATTCTTCTTTTGCATACAGTTCTGTGACAATCCTGCTATACATGAGGCACAATCATACTCAGTACAAGATTGTAAGACAGTAGACCACACTGAGACAGTACACAAGCGTCGCCTCGTTTCAGCCACTATCTTGTACCCCTCAGTCCAAAGTTTTTTAAAAAGGTAAGAGTCTTAACTTGGCCCTAGAAGCCCGTTGTCCTGGCAACGGCACTGGATCAGAGCTGCAGGGGTCATCCTGGCCTGGCGATGTGTCGATGTCCTCCACCATTGCTCCACCACCCCATGCCACTGCAGGCCATGTCCATTCTGCATGCCCGGCAACTTGGAACAGGCCTTGATTTAATGGAGCCCCAGGCTGCTTCAGGGCCTCCAGCGGCCCACAGTTCCGACTCAGCTAATGATGGATCAATTTTCATACTGGAATTTTGTGCCTTAAAGGAATATATATTTATTTTTGAAAATGCTGACTATTTCTTTATTGCAGGGCATTGACTGTCCACAATGATACATCATAGTATTTTTTCCGATCTATCAATTCCACCTCTCCTCTCTTTTGCTGTAAACATCATATACTTTTCTCTTTGATTAGCTGAGTGTATCATTTCCTCTGAAGCCTCCTAGTTTAAAGCATCTGCTAAATAAATCTCCCGTTAATAAACAATTTTCTGAAAATGCAGAAACATTTCCTTATAAAATGAGGGAGACAAACTTTGTGTCTCTGGTAGCAGTCAGGCACCAGGCTTGAATGATTTATAGCTAACTTTCAACACTATAAGATAAATTTGAGGAGTCAATACATTACAGAAAGAATTATTTACAACCAAGGTTGTTCTCCAGTGCCCCATATCTTTAATAGACTGCACACTACAAATGCTAGACCATCTTGAGATAGATAGGGTGAACACAGTCTTTTACCCAGAGTAGGGAAATCAAGAACCAAGGGACATAGGTTTAAGCTGAGAGGGGAAAGATTTAATATGAACCTGAGGGGTAACTTTTTCACACAGTGGGGATATGGAATGAGTTGCCGGAAAAGGTAGGTACTTATAATACAATTTAAAAGGCATTTGGACAGTTATATAGATAGGAAAGGTACATCGAGGGATAACGGCCAAACGTGGGCAGATGGGACTAGTGTAGATGTTGCATCCTTGTCAGCATGGGCAAGTTGGGCCAAAGGGTCTGATTCCATGCTGTATGACACTATGACTCGATGAATCTTTCGTCTTTATCGCTGATCTCTCTTCATGGATTTGTTACATTGATTGAACTTATATTAATAGTCAACAATTCGTATGGAGAGAAGGAATAGGCGACGTTTTGGGTCGAGACCCTTCCTCAGACTGATGTCGGGGGGGGGCGGGAAAAAGAAAGGAAGAGGCGGAGATGGTAGGCTTTGTGGGAGAGCTGGGATGGGGGAGGGGAAAGAGGGAGAAAGCAAGGGCTATCTAAAATTAGAGAAGTCAACGTTCATACCGCTGGGGTGTAAACTACCTAAGGGAAATATGAGGTACTGTTCCTCCAATTTGTGCTGGGCCTCACTCTGGCAATGGAGGAGGCCCAGGACAGAAAGGTCATATTGGGAATGGGAGGTGGAGTTGAAGTGCTGAGCAACCAGGAGATCAGGTTGATTAGTACAAACTCTCGCCAATGTAGAGAAGTTGACACCTGGAACAGTGGATGCAGTAGATGAGGTTGGAGGAGGTGCAGGTGAACCTCTGCCTCACCTGGAAAGACTGATTAGGTCCTTAGATGGAGGTAAAGGGACGTGAGGGGGAGGTAAAGCGACAAGTGTAGCATTTCCTGTGGTTGCAAGGCAAAGTGCCAGGGGAGGGGGTGGTTTGGGTTGGAAGGGACAAATTGACCAGGGAGTTACTTAGGGAACGGTTTCTGTGGAAAGCAGAAAGGGGAGGAGATGTGATGATGTGGCCAGTGATAGGATCCTGTTGGAGGTGGCGAAAATGTTAGAGGATTATATGTTGTATGCAACGGCTGATGGGGTGGAAGGTGAGGGCAAGGGGGACTCTGTCCTTGTTACGAATGGGGGGGATGGGGAGTGAGAGCGGAGCTGCAGGATATAGAGGAGCCCCTGGTGAGAGCCTCATCTAACCCCCGTTCCCTAACAAATGAGGACATCTCCGATGCCCTGGTGTGGAACACCTCATCCTCACATTTATCCACATTATACTGCATCTGCCAAACATTTGCCCACTCACCCAGCCTATCCAAGTCACCTTGCAGTCTCCTAGCATCCTCCTCACAGCTAACACTGCCCCCCAGCTTAGTGTCATCCGCAAACTTGGAGATATTGCCTTCAATTCCCTCATCCAGATCATTAATATATATTGTAAATAGCTGGGGTCCCAGCACTGAGCCTTGCGGTACCCCACTAGTCACTGCCTGCCATTGTGAAAAGGACCCGTTTACTCCTACTCTTTGCTTCCTGTTTGCCAGCCAGTTCTCTATCCACATCAATACTGAACCCCCAATGCCGTGTGCTTTAAGTTTGTAAACTAATCTCTTATGTGGGACCTTGTCGAAAGCCTTCTGGAAGTCCAGATACACCACATCCACTGGTTCTCCCATATCCACGCCACTAGTTACATCCTCGAAAAATTCTATTAGATTCGTCAGACATGATTTACCTTTTGTAAATCCATGCTGACTTTGTCCAATGATTTCACCACTTTCCAAATGTGCTGCTATCCCATCTCTAATAACTGACTCTAGCAGTTTCCCCACTACCGATGTTAGACTAACTGGTCTGTAATTCCCCGTTTTCTCTCTCCCTCCCTTCTTAAAAAGTGGGGTTACGTTTGCTACCCGCCAATCCTCAGGAACTACTCCAGAATCTAAAGAGTTTTGAAAGATTATTACTAATGCATCCACTATTTCTGGAGCTACTTCCTTAAGTACTCTGGGATGCAGCCTATCTGGCCCTGGGGATTTATCGGCCTTTAATCCATTTAATTTACCCAACACCACTTCCCGGCTAACCTGGATTTCACTCAATTCCTCCAACTCCTTTGACCCGCGGTCCCCTGCTATTTCCGGCAGATTATTTATGTCTTCCTTAGTGAAGACGGAACCAAAGTAGTTATTCAATTGGTCCGCCATATCCTTGTTCCCCATGATCAACTCGCCTGTTTCTGACTGCAAGGGACCTGGGTGCAGATGCGGCGTAGACGGAGGGATTGGAAGTAGGGGGATAGAGTCCTTACAGGAAGCAGGGTGGGAAGAAGTGTAGTCAAGATAGTCAGTGGGTTTGAAGAGGATGTCGGTCAGTAGTCTATAGCATGCGATGGAGATGGGGAGATCTAGAAATGGTAGGGAGATGTCGGAAATCATCCAGGTGAATTTGAGTGCCGGATGAAAATTAGTGCTGAAATGGATGAAGTCAGTGAGTTCCGCATGGGTGCAGGATGTAGCACCAATGCAGCCGTCAATGTAGTGGAGGTAGAGTTCAGGGATAGGGCCATGGTACGCCTCGAACAGGGATTGTTTGACGTTCCTGTTACGACTCCCGAAAGCAGGTACTTCAAGAGCCGAGTAACATAAGTCAACAACCAGGTTCAAGTTCAAAAAGAGTTTAATTACTTCACTTGAGGACAAAAACCCAAACCTGATTCAAACAACACAGTCAGGAAGGTGAATGGACTGACAAACAATTTTAACAGTTGCTCCAGCCAGCCACGCGATGGGCCGTCGGACCGGAGACTCTAAACCTGCCTAAAAGATATGTAATCCTGAAACAAACACACGAAAACAGTAAAGCCAACCCTCATCCGTCCCAAGTCAATATTTGTTAACATGTACAGAGGAAGATACATAAACTCCTATGTTATGTGGCCAGAACCCCCACAGCTCACACCAGTCGTGGTGCTCAGCCTTGTGCAGGGCGAAGAAGGGGGAGAATACTGGGAGACTCTGCTTTTAAGCTTCGGACGAGTCACATGATGCAGCTTGGCCAATCGGGTACAGGAGCCTTTAACCCCGTGATACCTGACTCACAGCCACGAGGCCTGCACTCGGGAGAAAACAGAGAAACAGGTGAGTACCATATAACACCAGCAGAGGGAGCGCATAACAGTTCCATACAAAGAGGCAGGCACAGCTCGGGCCCATGCGCGTGCCCATAGCTACGCCTTGTATTTGGAGGAAATAGGAGGAGTCAAAGGAAACGTTGTTGAGGGTAAGGACCAGCAGAGCAGAGTATTAGTAGACGGAAATTCGTTGGTTTTGCGGATGTCCAGGAAGAAACAGAGGGCTTTAAGACTCTCCTGGTGGGGGAAGGAGGTGTAGAGTGACTGGACATCCATGGTGAAGATGAGGTAGTGGGGGCCTGGAAAACAGAAGTCACGAAGGAGACGAAGAGCGTGTGAGGTGCCTTGGACATAGGTAGGGAGGGATTGGACCAGAAGGGATAGGATGGAGTCGAGTATGTGGAAATATGTTCGGTGGGACATGAACAAGCAGAAACAAAGGAGAAGATAAAATCAGGCCGTGCGGGGCTGGGGAACGATTAGGTTGGAGGCTTGGGAGGGCAGGGAGCCAGAAGTGATGGAGCCAGTGATAGTGCTTGAGATAATGGCCCGGTGCTCGTCTGTGGGGTCATGGTCAAAGGATAAGTAGGAGGAGGTGTCTAAGAGTTGGCGAGCGTGGCCTCAGACCAGTAGAGGTCAGCGCACCAGACTACCACAGCACCTCCCTTGTCGGCAGGTTTGATTACCTAGTCGGGGTTGTTGCAGAGTAAGCGGAGGGTTGTACGTTCAGGGGGAGAGGGGTTAGAGTGAGTAAGGGGAGTGGAAAAGTTGCTGCCGTTGATGACCTGCCGACAGTTTAAAATGAAAAGGTCTAAAGAAGGTAGATAGCTATGAGGGTGAGTTCAGGAGGAGTGGGGTCCTTTGGAGATGGGAGAAGGGGTCATCACTAGGTGGTGAGGACTCCTTACCATGGAGAAAAGCATCCAGATTGGAACAACTCAATGTGTAAACATGATTTCCTGGACTTCAATCTGTTTTTTTCTATGGTTTATTATCATAACCTAGATCTCCTCTATTCTCTGCCATTAATAACCTGAGTTCTCTGCTTGCTATTCAATCTGCCACTGAATTTTATTTTCCTTAATACACTCCATCAAAATCCTTCAGATTGAATTAATTGTTAATTGCGTGACTCACAGGGACATTGACTGTGGCTACTGTATATGATGCTGCTGCAAACAAGATCTTCATTGTACTTGTATCTGATTGTACTTATGCATATGATAATAAAGTCAACTTGACTTGACGTTCTTCAAACTTCACTTCCCCCAAAGAAAACAGTCTCGCCTTCTGTCATCTCTTCATCCAATTATAGCCCCATTTCGAGGATATACTTGAGATGGGGGAAGTGTGAAAAGATTTCACAATTGATTCCTGGTATGGATGGTTTGTCATGTGCATAGACCATAGAACAGTACAGCACAGGAACAGGCCCTTCGGCCCACAATGTCAGTTCCGAACATGATGCTGAGATGAACTAATCTCATCACCCTTCACAAGATTCATATGTTCATATAATAAACTAAATGTCCCTCCATCCCTGCATATCCAAGAACCCACCTAGAAGTCTCTTAACACCACTATTGTATCTGTCTTGACCACCATCCCTGGCAGCGTATTCCAGGCACCCACCACATTAAAAAACTTGCCCTGCATATTTTCATTTACTTTTGCCTCACCTTAAAACTTTGTCCTCTAGTCTTTGACATTCTGGGAAAAAGGTTCTGACTGTCTACCCCATCTGTGGTTCTCATAATTTTATACACTTCTATCAAGTCTCCCCCTCAACCTCTGGCATTCTCAGGGAAACAATCCAAGTTTGTCCAACCTCTTCTTGCAACCAACAGCCTAAATCTAGGCAACATTCTGGTAAAACTTCTGCACCATCACCAGAGCCTTCACATCCTTCTTGTAATGGGGTGACCAGAACTGCATGTAAAAATGAGGAGAGATTAGCTATACTGGGTCTATATGCACTTGGGATGAGAGGGAGCTCATCTCATCGAAACATATAAGTTTGAGAGGGTAAAGGTGAGACTGATGTTGGTTCTGAGTGGGGTGAGTCTAGAACCAGTGATGACAGTCTCAAAATATGGGATTCCCATTCTCATTCGCATTTTCATTCAGATGAGAAGACATTTCATCACACAGATGGAAGCGAATCTTTGGAATTCTTTACCTAACATGGATGTTTAGGAAGGAACTGCAGATGCTGGTTTACACCAAAGATAGACACACAATGGTGGAGTAGCTCAACGGGTCAGGCAACATCTCTGGAGAAAAGGAGTATGTGACGTTTCAGGTTGAGACCCTTCTTCAGACTGAGAGTCAGGGCAGAGGGAAACTAGAGGTATGAAAAGATACAGAACCGATCAGAGCCGGCACTGATGGCCAAAGAGCCTGCAATGGTCCATTGTTGGCTGTGGAGAAGGTGTTAACGAAGGGATACGAACAGTAAAACTAACAGGACAACTAGGGTGGGGGAGGAACGGAGAGAGAGGGATGCAAGGTTTACTTGAAATTAGAGAAATCAATATTTATACCGCTGGGCCATGGATGTTCATTTTCTGAGTATGTTCAAGGAAGAGATGGATAGATTTTTTGATATTAAGGGGATCAAAGACAAGTGATGCTGAGGTGGAATATCAGCCATGAACATATTGAATGGGTTAATCAAGCACAAGTGGCCAAAAATCCTACCCTTGCTTCTATTTCCTAAGTTGTTATGTTCTTATATTACTCTAAGTGAAGATCAACCAGTGATTAATTAACATGTAACATTCTTTTGTGCCATGCCTTGATTTATAAATCTAATGATCCCATTACCTATCATCTAGACCAAGCACCTCCAAATACCAGGTCAAGCTCTCCCTGAATCTTGCATCTATCTGTACACGGCGGACGGCTTAATTGCAACCACGTTGAGTCTTTCCACTGACTGGATCGCATGCAAAAGAGCCTTTCAACTTGAGCCGTGAGAGGTGCTCAGAAACCAGGATTGCTGCTCCTTCCTGAACTGGTCCAGGACAGAGGACTTTCAAGACAATTGAAGATTTTTACATCGGAGGGATTCAGCAAAAGACAACTGGCCGTTAGGTTTCACTTTAATGTGGAGATGCATCTTCCGCAACACCCTGTATGCGTTTTACTTCCATGCTCAATGCTACACAGCAGACTTGCAGTGTGGTGCACTGATGTTGGCAGGGCTTCACAGGAGTGGAGCATCTAGCTCTGGCTGGGCATCCAAATCACATCTTCAAACAGCATAGAGCAAATTCCTTTACGCTGCCTGCAGTGTCAGTGGGCTCTTTTGTGCTGCTACTTACCAGGACAACTAGCACAGGCTCAGTTCCCCAAACAAACATCTTTTTACTGAAAGCAGCCAGCTCCTGACTAAAATCAGTGACTGATAGAGCCAAGCATTGGAAGTCATTTCACGTCAAACACCCAGTACTTAAAGGTAAACAAAATTGCTGGGGAAACTCAGCGGGTGCAGCAGCATCTATCGAGCGAAGGAAATAGGCGACGTTTCGGGCCGAAACCCTTCTTCAGATGAGTCTATTTCCTTCGCTCCATAGATGCTGCTGCACCCGCTGAGTTTCCCCAGCAATTTTGTGTACCTTCGATATTCCAGCATCTGCAGTTCCCTTTTGAACACCCAGTACTTAAAGGTGCTCAAGCTTTCATTTATAATCAATTGTCTGTGCTTTAGATTGGGTTTTGGTTTATTAGTGTCACGTGTACCGAGCTTTGTTTTGCATGCTATCCCCTGAAGATCAGATATACCATACCTAAATACAAATAGTTTACAATTAATTACAATTGAGTCTGAAGACCATCACCCATCCTTTTTCTCCAGAGATGTTACCTGACCAGCTGAGATACGCCAGCACTTAATGTCTATCTTCGGTATCAACCAGCATCGGCAGTTCTTTCCTATACAATTAAGTCCAACTCAAGTACAATAGATAGAGCAAAGAGGGAGATACAGAGTGCGGAATATAGTTCTCGGTATTGTAGTGCATCAGTTCCATAGACAAAGTTTAATGTCCACAATGCAGTAAAGGTGAATCGGACTAATGTATTTATGTGTAGTGTGGAGAATGTAGATAATGTATTCATGCACATGGGGTGGTTGTGGCTCCAGAGAGAAATCAAAGTTCATTATGTGTAGGAAGAAACTGCAGATGCTGGTTTATACCGAAGATAACACAAAATGCTGGAGTAACTCAGCGAGTCAGGCAGCATTTCTGGAGAAAAGGAATAGGTGACATTTCGGGTCGAAACCCTTCTTCAGACTGAGGGTCTGAGAGTCCTACAGCCCAGTGGTATGAATGTTGATTTCTCTAATTTCAAGTAACCCCTGCGTTCCCTCTCTCTGCCCCTCCCCCATCCTAATCATCCTTCAATTACACTATTCACATCCATATATCCATCCCTTCGTTATCACCTCTCCACAGCCTACATTGGACCATTGTGGGCTCCACCTTTCCTTGGTCATCCGTGACGGCTCTGTTTTGATCTGAACCTTTTCACACCTGTCATTTCCCTCCCCCCTCACTCTCAGTCTGAAGAAGGGTTCCGACCCAAAACATTACCGATTCCTTTTTCTCCAGAGACGCTGCCTGACCCGCTGAGTTACTACAGCACTTTGTGTCTATCTTCAACGTCCATTATCTTGGCTGTATTGGAAGGTCAGCGGTAGTTGTCAACTTTGAAGTCTAATTGAGACCTCCCATAAGGGAAGGCGTGCCAAAACTAACAGGCAGAATTCATCACAAGATCATGAAGCGGAGGTAACACCTGTGGTCACACAATAGAAACACAAAGCGATGATTAGCCACGGCTCAGTCGACAGAGCACTCACTTCTCCAGTCCGTTGAGCTGAGTGAAACTGTGCATTTGCATTCTTGACTGAGAAGGTTAGCGCAGCTCAATTAGCAGCACTCTCCCCTGGGCCAGTCATAGAAACATAGAAACATAGAAATTAGGTGCAGGAGTAGGCCATTCGGCCCTTCGAGCCTGCACCGCCATTCAATATGATCATGGCTGATCATCCAACTCAGTATCCCGTACCTGCCTTCTCTCCATACCCTCTGATCCCCTTAGCCACAAGGGCCACATCTAACTCCCTCTTAAATATAGCCAATGAACTGGCCTCGACTACCCTCTGTGGCAGAGAGTTCCAGAGATTCACCACTCTCTATGTGAAAAAAGTTCTTCTCATCTCGGTTTTAAAGGATTTCCCCCCTTATCCTTAAACTGTGACCCCTGGTCCTGGACTTCCCCAACATCGGGAGCAATCTTCCTGCATCTAGCCTGTCCAACCCCTTAAGAATTTTGTAAGTTTCTATAAGATCCCCTCTCAATCTCCTAAATTCTATCCAGTCTTTCTTCATAAGACAGTCCTGACATCCCAGGAATCAGTCTGGTGAACCTTCTCTGCACTCCCTCTATGGCAATAATGTCCTTCCTCAGATTTGGAGACCAAAACTGTACGCAATACTCCAGGTGTGGTCTCACCAAGACCCTGTACAACTGCAGTAGAACCTCCCTGCTCCTATACTCAAATCCTTTTGCTATGAAAGCTAACATACCATTCGCTTTCTTCACTGCCTGCTGCACCTGCATGCCCACTTTCAATGACTGGTGTACCATGACACCCAGGTCCTGCATCTCCCCTTTTCCTAGTCGGCCACCATTTAGATAATAAATGTCAGTCAGTACATGATGCACTGTGGGATCCTCACCATGCAAGGTGGACTGACACCAATGCCATTTACAGCCCATATCCAGGGAGCCTTAGATAGACACAGAATGCTGGAGTAACTCAGCGGATCATGCAGCATCTTTGGAGAAAATGACTAGGGTTGAGACGCTTCTTCAGACTGAAAGTAAGGGGAGAAGGAAACTAGAAGTACGCAAAAGTACAGAACAGATCAGAGCCGACACCGATGGCCAGGGATCCTTATCTGGGCTATAAGTAAATGCTAACCCGCTAACATATTTGCTGAAGATAGACACAAAAAGCTGGAGTTACACTGTTAATTCTGGCCAAATTGGAGAGGCCAGGACACTAAAATTACTCAATTTGGCTTCTGGGCTGCTAGGCCATTTGGTCAATTTAAATGTGCCTTCTGCAGAAATAGGACAAGCTGCAGAATGGTGCCAGTTTGTTTAGAGCCTAGATAAGAGCTGCAGGAAGAGAATGAAACATCTGCAGATCCTGACAATTAGGTGCAAATTGCATGGAATGGATTGGATGAATGGAAACCAGACATACACATTGTAAATATTGTTGCAAAGCTTTACTTTACTAGATGTTGATTGGATTAAGTATTGAGCCTTGTCTGGGTTTCTTGAATATCAAGGCACATGTTGCGATGTTTGTTTCCTCTTCAGAAGTTCCGTTTGAATACATTGTATTAGTCACTGTATTATTGGGTTAGGAAAATGTCTATCATATACTGTGTTAATTGATATCTGTTATTGATAAAGAGACAACCCCTATATGGTTCGGCCCCTCAAGATTCGGGGACCTATAAAAGTCCGCTCCCACGAGGTCCTGTATCGATCTTCTGGGAGAACGCTTAGGACTGCGTGACCTTCTGGAGTGTCTCTGCTTGAGCGAGGCTAAGAGGGCTTGATCAGGCAGATACTAGGATCAAACCCGCGGTGGTTAGGTATAGTAGTGGAACTGTAATTGTGTTTTGTCAAAATAAAGTTTAGATGCGCAAGTGCTTGACTCAGTGATTTTTGACTGAAACTAGACTGGGGGGGTAGCTCAACGGGTCAGGCAACATCTCTGGAGATTAGCACTCCTTTGGGTTAGAGGCCCATAAAACAGGGCAAGATGTGGCCCAAAACTTGGTCGTAGTTGGCAGACTGCAGCAGCTTTAACGAGAGCCTGACGCGCTTCGAGGGCAAGGGGTGGCCCATTGTCCAGATTTGGTATCCAATTGGTATTGAAACACAGGTCTGGTCTACGTATTGATCTATCTTTGCTGATTGGAAAGGTGCATTCTGAAAATCGGCATCAACTGCCAGCGCGAAGAGTCTAGGCGCTGAACCCCCAGTGCCCAGCAGAGAGGGGTGTCTGCGTGAAGGCATCCGAGTCCCTCCCTGGAGTGACGGACGAGGAACCTCGTAAAGGCACTGGGCTTGGTGACTAGAGTATAGATTGGCTGGGAATTCTCTAGTCCATTCGAGATTTCATTGGGCAATTTAGTTTGAATTTGAGAGCCCGCGTATGTGGAAGGATACGCTCCAAAACTAGTTGGTCCGAGAACGAGTCTAGATTTGCAGAATCAAATTTCCAAATATAAAACTTCACATTGAAGTTCTGCTCGTACTGTAGAATTCAAATTTTGTGTAGATAGAACTTTGGAGTTTGTGCATGTTTGAGATTGATTCCGAATGGCGGCTGATCAACAGTGAATAGTTACCTTCTGATCGATTGTTGATTTGTACCTGATAGTGAAGAGCAACTGAGAGACGGGAACCTGGTTTACTTAGTGAAAAGTAACCGGATGCGAAAGGTACCCCTAATTCTGTAGAACTTAGAGAGGAGGTCCCCCTATAGAAGCCCAGTCTTAGCAGGAGGAAAGTAACATTTAGGAGGAAAAGTAGTCCATTTAAGAAGTAGTACCCCTCAGCAAAGAGTACCCGAAGAAGGGGAAAATCTTCGGTATCAGAGGGAGAGGTTCACTGATTGATAACAGCACGACGCGGCATTGAGATCGAGTGTTTGTAAACTGTGCGCTAGCTTGTTAAATTATTATTGTAAATTGTAATAATCCAGCATCGTCTTTTTTAGCATCGTTATTGGATCCGAATTGTATAAATACTTTGTGTATGTAAAATGATTTAGAGTGTATTAAGATTTAGAGTGTGTTAAGTTCGCGGACTGCTATTTGTATTGTTTGTGTGAGTGCTTAAGTATTTTTGGGTGTTAGATAATTTTAAGTAAAAGTGTGTTTGAATTAAATATTTGTAATTGTTTAGATTGTAGTATTGTTAGAATCCGATTCGTGGTGGTCCGATCGGGGTTTGTACTCTTTCGATTGCTGTGTCGGGGGAGGAGTCGTTCCATCGACCGAGGACGCCACGAGGAAGATTTATTAGAGTGTGATTTATGCTTGTAGTTTATATTGGGGTGTGTCAGGGGTTATTTGTAATTGGGGGAATATTTTATTTTTTGATTATAGTCTTACTGGTGTGGTTCGGATTTGTTTGTCTGTGTAAGTGGTTTGAGTGGGAGAGATTGCTGCTTAGGAGAGATTGCTGCTTGGGAGAGATTGTGATTAAGAGTTGGAGTCTTAGTTTGAGAAACTGGAGATCCTTTGTTTGAAGGTTGAGAGTTGAATGAAGTGATTGTGATCTAACTGATAAGAAGGTTGAGAGAGTGATTGAATATGAGTGATTGAGTTGAATAATTGAATATGAGCGATTGAGTAATTGAATAACGGTCGAAAGGGAACAGTTGTGTAAGGTGTGAATCTGGAAGATGATTAGCCATTGTGTGGGAGTGGTTCCATTGACCTTGGAGTCTGAAAGGAAGGAGCGAGTTTGAATAGGTGTGAGTGTCTGGCATTTTATTTTGTATTTTGTATTATGACTATTGTGCAGAAAATGGGGAATGTCTCAGAGAAGGACCTATCAAATAGATCCGAAAGCCTGATAAGGATAATTTGCGAGAAACTTCCGCATGAAGCAGAAAGATTAAGAGGATTATCTGGAGAATTAAATGGAGTTTTGAGGAGTGAACTTTGGCCGCTGGGTGGACAAAAATCAGTAATAGGAACAACCTACACAGAGACAATTGTTAGATGATATGGAAACAGTGAGGAGGGGAATGAGCTTATTGGAATATGGAGAATGTTCTTCACTAGAAGAAAAATAAATAAAGAGATCGTTCTGCTTTCTGCTCTAAGAATGGCAGTGTTCAAGTTAGGGATTAGAGGTGAACAAGAAAGAACTGGTCCTTCTCGAGACATTCAGGAACAGGGAAAGGAAGATAGTGGAAGCCGACAGCAGGAGCGGGAGCAGGAGAGAATACCAGCTTCTACTAAGATGGCTCTTAAAGGGGAGGTACCGACTAAAATGAAACGTATTAAATTTAGTAAGAGTGCAGCGGTATCTATGAACCTCGATGGGAGAGAGCCTCACTATATGCTAGGGTGGGTAGAATTTTTCGGAATGGAGCCACAACATTCCTCACAGCACTCTCGTGTTCTCAGTTCGGAGACACCATGCTCAGCTTGCGAGCAGGGCACCCGGGAGGAGTCAGTGGTATCTTCAACTCCACCCACTAAATTCAAATCCAAAGTGGAAGAATCAGGGAAGGACTTTCTAGCACCTTTGATTGCTCCACCAGTGGGGGATAGAATGGGAGGTCAAGGAGTTAGAAGGAAAGTTCCGCCGAAATGGTACCAAAATTAATTAGGAAATCTAGTGGGGAAGCGAAAGAATTCCTCCTGAAGTACAGAGAGAGAACGAGTAGTTTTTCTGAGGGTGAGACAGCAGGAGGATACGAAGTGGCTGATCCTGACATTGATGGTATTATTAGGTTGGAGCAAATTCCCCACGTTGGGAGTATAGAACGGATCTCCCATTGGCAATTCCCTTGCAGGAAGCTGCCTACTCAATCTCTGGTATTAGGTCCCGCAGTAGGTGTAAATAATCCCTGGGCCACAGACGTCCACACTTCAATGCAACCTGGTCTGACGGCAGCTCAGAGACCCGTACTAAGAATCCAGAAATGGGAAATAACATCGGAGGAAGATAAGGAGGAGGAGGATCTTAATGCTTGGATAGACATGCCATTCCAAGAGCCGACTTTTCCTCTGTTTGGTTGGAGAGGGTATAGAGCTGTTAGACCTGATCAGTGCTACAACTGTGGGGAATTGAGACATTGGAGCCGATCGTGTCCTGTGATGGAATACCGAGAAGGAAGCAAAGAAGAGGCACACAGGATTTCAGAAATCAGTGGATCCCGAGATGTTACTTGGACCCTTGGGACCCCGAGGGTAGAGGAAGAGGACACTGGCCAGGAGATCAGGGGGCAGGGACATTCTGGCAACTGAACCCATTCCGCTAGCCCTGACTTGCCAGCTAATACAACATATGAAATCTGAAGGTATGCTCACATGGTCCAAAAATAACAATAAAAACCAGAAAGAACATCACCCCCTTCCAAACCCTATGAGGAGAGACACAGATAATCTAATTGGAATCGAGAAACCTCACTGAAAGGAAGGACCATGAAAAGGGAAACATAGTAGCTGGTGTCAGAAGGAATGGGAACTAAGGAGAACTGAAATGGCACTAGGGAGAGAAGAAACAAACTTATTGTGCGGGAGGTATGGAGGTGGGGAAAGGAACTATTGTACTAACTTGTTACTAGGTTTGTGCCTGCAGGACAGCATAATCGACAACATACTATCTGATTATTGAGTAATGAGGAAGGGTTAGTTAGCAGTCTTGTTGTGCGTGGCCCCTTGGGCAAGAGTGACCATAATATGGTTGAGTTCTTCATGTACAGGATACTGAGTTGGATGATCAGCCATGATCATATCGAATGGCGATGCAGGCTCGAAGGGCCGAATGGCCTACTCCTGCACCTATCTTCTATGTTTTTATGTTTCTATGAGTGAGGTAAAGAATATACAGACCCCTTGAGAACGGGCAGAAGACAGCTCAGGTAATGTAGCTCCCCAGAAACAGGAACCAACAAGAAGAAGGAAATGATACTGTCCTGTACCTTTAAGACAGATCTGGGAAGGCCAACAGATAGAGAAAGCTGCTCCTCAGTATCCCTATGAAACTGACATCAAGAAAGAAGAAAAGGATACCTACCGTCGTACCCAATTTTAACATAATCTAGCTTTTGACATCAGTGAGGGAAAGGAGAGGAACATTATCCAAGCTTCCCTAAAGAACACCTACTTTGCGTCTAAATTATGATTATTAGAAATAAATTGATAAAAATTCGAATTCGGTCTCTAAATTGTATGGCAATGAATTGGAGGGACTTTAAAGTTTCAGATTTGGAACCGACTTGTGAGATTTGGCTTAGGAATATTTGGAGTTTCATTATTAATTGATATTGTTATTGTCTCATCCCCAGACAGACAGCCAATGATGGGAAGGATTATTCAGAGAACATCAGGAAGGATGGACCATGTGAAGATCTGGTAACATGGAAATTGTTCAGGGAACATGAGAGTTGGAATTGGGAATGGTCAAAAGGGGAACTGTGAACAGCAAGACTTCTCTTTAAGAGACCATCTAGAAAGTACTCAGCGGTTTGGAAACTATAAGAAAGAACCCCTATGGACTAAGAGCCGAGCCAACATACTAAGGAAGAAGTACTGGAGGAGAAGTCTATTGAATTAGAAGGAGAAACTTGAATGGGTGTGGAGAAATCAGAGTCGATGTATTTGACCGATAGATCTAAATTGTTTAACCCTTGATAGTAAATCGGCTTCTATTATCAAGGTGGAAAGAAATTGTCCCTAGAATTGGCATTCTTAATTGGATTTATGATGAAATTGACAACATATGGAAATTGATTGAATAATTTTGAACAGCTGGGAATTCCACAGGAATTGGAATGGGATTGTGTTATCGGCCACAATGCTGTGGAATGAGAAGGATATGGACACTGAAATTTAAAATATTAAATTGAAGGCTGAGACCGAATTTGGTTGAATTTAAACATTTTTCATGGTTTGCTTTAAATAAGAGTCACGCCTGTAGGGAAATCTGGACTGAACCCAGCTGAAATTTATATGAGAAACCATCATCAGATATACATATTATAACATCATGTGAATACGGTAAGAGCTGATTAGTGTTGATCCTAGGATAGTGAAGAGTATATCGTAGAACAGAATAGTAATAGGAGTACATTGATAGAGTAGAATATAATTGAGCAGAATAGTGAAATGGAAAAGGGATAGTGCTGTGGAATTACAGTGAATGTATGGGAAAGCATTAGTACATGAGTGGTAACTTGCTTTGTCGCTAGTTTTTCAGGAATTATAGATTATAGGTTCGACTATGGAAAGGGATGGCAGATTGGGCAACAACACAGATGGAGGGAATTCGTGCCCACGAAAACTCGGGAGGTGAAGACTCATCAGACGGAAATTGTGAAGCTACGCCCACAAAAACTCGGGAAGCTTGATAAGATTCTGGGAAGAAACATTATTGTCTTGTTGTTGTTAATAGATGGAGAATGTAATAGACACACATATGCATATCTGATTATCTGATTATCTGACTAGTTAGTTATCATAAATGATGGTTTATCATATATGATAAAAGGAAGGAATGTTAATTCTGGCCAAATTGGAGGCCAGGACCCTAAAATTGAGTAAAGGCTTCTGGGCTGCTAGGTCATTTGGTCAATTTAAATGTGCCTTCTGCAGAAATAGGACACGCTGCAGAATGGTGCCAGTTTGTCTAGAGCCTAGATAAGAGCTGCAGGAAGAGAATGAAACATCTGCAGATCCTGACAATTAGGTGCAAATTGAATGGAATGGATTGGATGAATGCAAACCAGACATACACATTGTATATAATGTTGCAAAGCTTTACTTTGCTAGATGTTGATTGGATTAAGTATTGAGCCTTGTCTGGATTTCTTGAATATCAAGGCACATGTTGCGATGTTTGTTTCCTCTTCAGAAGTTCCATTTGAATACATTGTACTAGTCACTGTATTGCGTTAGAGAAATGTCTATCAGATACTGTGTTAATCGATATCTGTTATTGGACTGTAAAGAGACCACCCCTATATGGTTCGGCCCCTCAAGGTTCTGGGACCTATAAAAGACCTCTCCCATGAGGTCCTGTGTCGATCTTCTGGGAGAACGCTTAGGACTGCGTGACCTTCTGGAGTGTCTGCTTGAGCGAGGCTAAGAGGGCTTGATCAGGCAGATACGACGATCGAACTATAGTAGTGGAACTGTAATTGTGTTTTGTTAAAATAAAGTTTAGATGCGCAAGTGCTTGACTCAGTGATTTTTGACTGAAACTAGACTGGGGGGAAGCTTAGAATGAGCTATTTACAACACAATCTTCAGATAGTCTGAGGAATGGTCTTGACCCGAAATGTTACCTATTTCTTTTCTCCAGAGATGTTGTTTCACCCACTGAGTTATTCCAACTTTTTGTGTCTATCTTTGGTTTAACCCAGCATCTGCGGTCCTTCCTACACGACCTTATCTGCAACCAGGTCATTGTGGAGGGTCAATAACAGTTGGTGTTGACAGCAATGTCCACATCCAGTGAAAGAGCAAATCAAATTAACATTGTGATACAAAAATAGCACCAAAGCAAAATACTGAAGACGCTGTAAATCCGAGGTTCCCAAAGATCATTGCAGAGCTGAAGGTACAGTAAACTCTTTGTCTTTTGAAGAGGAAACCAGTTAATGTGGATGGTAGAATAAATGTCAGGAGTTAGCCAATCTCCTCTCAGTAAGTCAACAGTGAACCAGTCTTGGTTTGATCAGCTGAAACCTGCACGTCATTATTCCATTGGAAATTGTTGCCAGATGGAGGAGATCGGATGCTGAAGAAAGTATTTAGTTTAGAGATACAGCGTGGAAATAGGCCTTTCGGTGCACCGAGTCTGCACCAACTAACAATCACCCTGTACACTAGTTCTATCGTACACACTGGTCAATTTACTGAAGCCAATTAATCTACAAAACTGTACGTCTCTGGAATGTGGGAGGAAACCGGAGTACCCGGGGAAAATCCACCTGGTCACAGGGAGGACGTACAAACTTCGCACAGTCAGCACCCATGATCAGGATAGAACCTGGGTTTTTGGCATTGTAAGGTAGAAACTCTACCGCTGCACCACTGTCTTACCCCATTTGTCCCCATTATAACTAGCTTTTTTGTTCAAAGATTCCCAATCAAAAAAGATTTTTATATGTTAGTAGTTTTCATGGACGTGTTTGAACAACACTCTCCAAATGTGTACCGCACCCTTTATTGTGGGGGATGAAGCATACATGAAGTGATCAATTAACCCTTCATTAAAGGAATTTCCACTAAATGGGATAGACCTTTACTATTGATTGGAATCGTTGAGTATATCTCGATCCACAGTTATAATGGACAAGTGCACCAAACGTGAATCTGGGTATGAAGGACATGAACTTCACATTTCTCAGCAACTTTGAACATCCGTCTTTGATTTTTAAGAGAGAATTTAAAAATGGAGGTGTTTTGGGGATATATCACCAAGTGCACAGCAAAAAGGCTGAGTGGGTAGAGGATGAGGTTTCCATTAACTGAACAGGGATATGGTGTCGTTTATGGAAGCCAACTGATGGGAAACCAGGCGGGAGAGAATTAGAATAGCGCAAATCTAGAAGTGAAATACGAGAACTACATGTCAACAAAAGACTGTCACCCCCAATGGTCCGTGCGCTCCCGAAATATTAGATTATTTAAAATCATATCAAATAAAGCAATCAATCTGTATTGGAGAGAATTAAATTTGAGAAAAATATGAAACAGAATTTTTAAAAAGAGAATGCTCTGACTCTTGTAACGCCTAGAGGGTCTCTCACTGGTACCATGCAAGGGACTTTGAATTCTAATTTGATGTACTTTGATGAATATTTTAGTGTTTTCAGTTTTGTGACAGAGAGCCACTGCAGGATTGGTGAGAATGCTGCCTTGTATTAGTATGGCAATGTCAAAATAGTTTGCAACGTGGGAATCAATGGAATGTGCAAAATGACCCGTGAGCATCTCTTCCAGTTGCCGAATTACTGACAATATCCAGCGCCTTTACATCTCCCTTGCAGCTTTTCCTTGTGATCTCTACGGTGTCGGTATAAATCACAGCTATGTTATTGAGCCAAGCTGCCTGGGTTCCCGGAAATATAATAATAGATCCAGCAGGAATGGCATGGACCTTTCTTTTTTTTTTAACCATTTACTCATCTCCAATGCAGCATCATACTGTTTGCACCATCTTTTTAGATAATTCTAGTTGATACACATTGTGAATATGAATGATAACACTGACTACATCGGGCCTATATTGGTAATGAATCCAAGACTAACATTTGGCATTCTGAGTCAATTAAAATGAAAGCAGATTTTGTTGTTGTTATTTCTCAAGGGATATGGGGTTAAAATGAGCAAATATATATGAAGTTAGCAAAGAAGTTTAGGATTATTATTGTCATGAGTACTGAGGTGCAGTGAAAAGCTTTGTTTTGCATACTGTGCAATCAGATTAGATAATACTATACATAAATACAATTAAGTCAAAAGAATATGTGATTCTGTTTGTAGTTTGTTTGGTTGTTTGTTTGTTTGTCTTTTTGCACAAAGTCCGCGAGCATTGCCACTTTTCATTTCACTGCACATCTCGTATGTGTATATGACGAATAAACTTGACTTGACTTGAAGTACAATAGGAAAAACACAAATGGTGGAGTAACACAGCATCATTCAAGCTGCATTCTTGGAGGACATGGATAGCAGCATTTCGGGTCGGGACCCTTTTTCAGGTACCATACAAGTACAATAGGTAGAGCAAAGGGGAAGGTACAAGGGGGAAAATATAGTTCTCAGCATTATAGCACACAGAGGAGCAAGGCTGATAGAAGTGGGAACAGGGGAATGGCCTACCTCGCCTTCCAGGTCGCTGGTGGGAGGTGCCCTCTCGGGCACAGAGGTGGACAGACGAGGAGAGAGGGCTGGTCAATGCACATGTCCAAGGAAGGCCTTGGCTGGAGGCCCGCAGCAGTCTGGGGCTCGGCTGCACCGAGCATCACTCTTAAGACCTTGAGCGCAGTCTGGACTTTCACTGTGCATTTGCACGTGACAATAAAGCACCATTGAAACATTGAACACCAGTTCCATGAACTATTCCATAAACAGGGTGGCGCAGCAGTAGAGCTGCTGCCTTACAACGCAAGGAACACGGGTTCAATCCTAACTATGGGTGCTGTCTGTTTGTTGTTTGTAGGTTCTCTCTGTGACCACTTGGGTTTTCCCTGGGTGCTCCATGTTTCCCCCACACACCAAAGACATACAGGTTTGTAGATTAATTGACTTTGATAAAATTGTAAATTGTCCCTCGTGTGTAGGTCAACATTAGCGTAGGGGGTGATCGCTGGTCAACACGGCCACGGTGGGCCAAAGGGCCTGTTTCTGCTCTGTATCTCCAAACATCTTTAAAAAAAAAGACGAAGGTGCAATGTACTGGAGAGGTTGCATGACCAACCTCAGTCCCTATGTTCAAGGTAGCTTGCTTGGTCTTGGACTTTGCTGTTAGTTAATTATGATAGTACGAACAGCTCCTTTATGCATGCCATCAGAGGGTAGTGACCCAACACCTATGTTCAGGGTACATCTCAATGGCAGCCAAATATTTATCCTAAACTAAACTAAGGGAAGGTTTTTAAAAACATCTTGGTGATTGTCCTACACACATTGATACAACAATTGATAAGGGTTCAGAAAGATCAGGACCAAATGCAGGCAAATGGCACTGGGTCAGAATGCCAATTTGGTCAGCATGGACTAATTGGGCCAAAAGACCCGTTTCCAAGATGCACACCTCTGAGATTCTATGACTTTATTATTCACATTAACAGGTCTGAGGTTCCCACCTGCTTTAAGAGGGCTTCAATAATACCGGTGCCCAAGAAGAGTAAGGTGACGTGCCTCAACGACTATCAACCAGTGGCACTAACATCTGTGATGATGAAGAGCTGGTGGACATCAACTCCTACCTCAACAAGAACCTCGACCCACTAGTTTGCCTACCACAGGTCAACGGAGGATGCGATCTCACTGGCTCTCCACTCTGCACTGGATCACTTGGCAATAAAATAATTTAAGTCAGGCTGTTGTTTATAGACTACAGCTTGGCATTCAATACCATCATCCCCGCCAAGCTGGTTATCAGGGGTTACGTCTGCGCCCGGGTGGTACTAGAGAGGGACTACGCCCTGTCCACGGGCACCCTGGGGGATTTCCAGGCCCGCTGGTCACCGAGGTGGGCTGAAAGTATCCTGGACAAAGATTGCAATATAGTTGTTTAGTAGCTTACTTAGTATATTTGTTCGTCTTGTATTATGGTGGTGGGTTTTGTTTTTGTGGGTTTTGATCTATTGTATTCTATTTTAATATTTGAATAAATATTTTTGATTTACAAAAAATAAATAAAAAGCTGGTTACCATATTCGAAAGTCTTTGGACGGTATTTATGTCTCTGAAAAGGGTGCAGTTGTTGAGGCTTCCTCATAGACATAATGGATTAAAGCGGAACTCATTCAGCAAGCAAGAAGGGTATTCATAAATTCCTGGATGGCATCTATGTGAGCGATAAAGGCACAGTTATACCACAGAGTGATTAACACTTGATACTGGAAAATTTGCAAATATAAAGACTGGTTATAACAGTTGAATTTTAATGCCTGAAAAAAAAAAAGTTACCAGCCGAGGGTGTCCTGGTTGGGTTGCTCCTGGGCCTGGCCAAGCTGGTCATCCGCGAGTCACGGTGCCAGGCGGAAGAGGGCTCTACCCGAGCCGGCTGCCTGCCACTTTTACGAGGTTACGTCTGTACCTGGGTGGTGTTAGAGAGGGGACTATGCGTTGTCCACGGACGCCCTGGGGGATTTCTGGGACCGCTGGGCACCGTGGGAGGTTGAATGCATCCTCGACAAGGATTGTAAGATAGTTGTATAATAGTTTATCATTTGTCATGTATTATGGTGGTGGGTTCTGTTTTGTTTATTACTGTACATATTTTTTTAATAATTGAATGTATAAAATAAGCTCACGGAACTCATGCTCATGGAACTAGGTCTCTGCAGATCCCTCTGCAAATTGGATTCTCGACTTCCTCATCCACAGACCGCAGTCTGTTTGAAGTGGCAGAAACACTTCTTCCTCATTAACACAGTACGGGAGCACCTCAAGGCTGCGTGCTCAGCCCCCTGCTCTACTCACTCTATACTCATGGCTGTGTAGCCGGACACAGTGCGAACTCCATCTTCAAGTTCGCCGATGACACCACTATTGTTGGTCAAATTACAGACTGTGAGTCAGAGTATAGAAGTGAGATTGACCGATTGACCAAATGGTGCCAGCACAACAACCTGGCTCTCAATATCAGTAAAACCAAAGAATTGATTGTGGACTTTGGAAGAGGAAAGATGTGGACCCACAATCCTGTTTATATCAACGGTGGAGAGAGTCAAAAACTTTAAATTCCTGGGCGTGCATATTTCTGAAGATCTTACCTGGACCCAGCACACTGATGCAATTATAAATAAAACACATCAACACCTCTACTTCCTGAGAAGATTACAGAGATTCAGTATGTCAGAGAGGATTCTCTTGAACTTCTACAGGTGTACAGTAGAGAGCATATCATGCGGCACGGTGGCACAGCGGTAAAGTTGCTGCCTTAAAGCGAATGCAGCGCCGGAGCTCGGGTTCGATCCAGACTATGGGTGGTGTCTGTTTGTACGAGTGTGGATTTTCTCCGAGATCTTCGGTTTCCTTCCACACTCCAAAGACGTACAGGTATGTAGGTTAATTGGCTTGGTAAAAGTTTTTAAAAATTGTCCCTAGTGGGTATAGGATAGTGTTAATGTGCGGGGATCGCTGGTCAGCATGGACCTGGTGGGCTGAAAGGGCCTGTTTCCGTGCTGTATCATTAAACTAAACTAAAAGTATATTGGCTGGTTGTATCATGGCCTGGTTTGGCAACTTGAACGCCCAGGAACGGAAAAGACTGCAAAAAGTGTGAACACTGCCCAGTCCATCACCGGCTTTGATCTTCCCACCATCGAAGGGATTTATGGGAGTCGCTGCCTCAAAAAGGCAGCCAGCATCATCAGAGACCCACACCATCCTGACCACACACTCATTTCTCCCCTGCCATCGGGAAGAAGATACAGGAGCCTGAAAACTGTAACGTTCATTTCCAGCTTCTTCCCTACAGCCATCTGTGTTACAGTGTCAAAAAACAAACAATAGTGGTATAATAATAATAATAATAATAATAATAAGCTCTGAACTACAATAAACTATTATTATTGCACTACTATTGTTTGTTTTTTGAGTACGTGTGTGAATGTCTGTACATATACACATATGTGTGTATACAGTCCATTCAGAAAGTATTCAGACCCCTTCACTTTCTCCACATTTTGTTACGTTACAGCCTTTTTCTAAAATTGATTAAATTCTTTTTTTTAAATCAACAATCTACACACAATACCCCATAATAAAAAAAGTGAAAACAGGAGTTTTGCAAAGTAATTAAAAAGAAATAACTGAAATATCACATTTGCATAAGTATACAGACCCTTTACTTAATACTTTGTTGAAGCACCTTTGGCAGCGATTACAGCCTCAAGTCTTCTTGGGTATGACGCTACAAGCTTGGCACACCTGTATTTGGGTAATTTCTCCCATTCTTCTCTGCAGATCCTCTCAAGCTCTGTCAGGTTAGGTGGGGAGCGTCGATGCACAACTATTTACAGGTCCCTTCAGAGATTTTCAATCGGGTTCAAGTCCGGGCTCTGGCGGGGCCACTCAAGGATATTCACAGACTTGTAACAAAGCCACTCCAGCGTTGTATTAGCTGTGTGCTTAGGGTCGTAGTCATGTTGGAAAGTGAACCTCCGCCCCAGTCTGAGATCAAGAACGCTCTCGAGCAGGTTTTCATCAAGGATCTCTCTGTACTTTGCTCCATCTTTTTCTCGATCCTGACTAGTCTCCAAGTTACTGTCACGGAAAAAAACATCCCCACAGCATGATGCTGCCACCACCATGCTTCATCAGAGGTATGGTAAATGAGCGCTGCCTGGTTTCCTCCAGACATGACGCTTGGCATTCAGGCCAAAGAGTTCAATCTTGGATTCATCAGACCAGAAAATCTTGTTTCTCATGCCTTTTGGCAAACTCCAAGCAGGCTGTCATGTGCCTTTTACTGAGGAGTGGCTTCCATCTGGCCACTCTACCATAAAGGCCTGATTGGTGGAGTGCTGCAGATATAGTTGGCCTTCTAGAAGGATCTCCCATCTCCACAGAGGAACTCTGGAGCTCTGCCAGAGTGACCATCAGGTTCTTGGTCACCTCCCTGACCAAGGCCCTTCTCCCCTGATTGCTCAGTTTGGCTGGGCGGAAAACTCTATGAAGTGTCCTGGTGGTTCCAAAATTCTTCCATTTAAGAATGACGTAGGCCACTATGCTCTTCGGGACCTGCGTCTCATGTCTCGACACAATCCTGTCTCGGAGGTCTACGGACAATTCCTTCATCTTCATGGCTTGGTTTTTGATCTGACACGCACTGTCTAGTGTGGGGCCTTATATAGACAGGTGCGTGCCTTTCCAAATCATGTCCAATCAATTTAATTTACCACTGGTGGACTCCAATCAAGTTGTAGAAACATCTCAAGGATAATCAATGGAAACAGGATGAACCTAAGCTCAATTCATCGCAAAGGGTCTGAATACTTATGTAAATGTGATATTTCAGTTATTTCTTTTAAAGGCAAATTACTTTGCAAAAATTTCTAAACACCTGTTTTCGCTTCTTCTTCCTGGGGTATTGTGTGTAGATTTATGAAAAACAAAATGTAATCAATTTTAAAATAAGGCTGTAATGTAACAAAATGTGGAAAAAGTGAATGGGTCTGTATATATATATATATATATATATATATATATATACGTATATATATATATGTGTGTGTGTGTATGTGTGTGCGTGTGTGTGTGTGTGTGTGTGTGCGTGTGCGTGTGTGTGTGTGTGTGTGTGCGTGTGTGCGTGTGTGTGTGTGTGTACTTGTGAGTATGTATATATACACTCTGAACTTTTTTTCTCTCTTGTTTATCATATTGTTTACAGTGTACTGTGTTTACATATTCTGTTGTGCTGCAGCAAGTCAGAATTTCATTGTTCTATCTGGTTCATATGACAATAAAACACTCTTGACTCTTGACTGTATACAAAGCAAAACGCAAAGTTCTGGAGGAATTTAGCTGGTCAGGCAGCATCTGTGAAGGGAATGGACAGGTGACATTTTGAGTCGGGATCCCTCTTCAATCCTGGTTCTCTTGGACTGTATACATTCCAACCCAGCGATACACGTTTGAGTTTTTGCTTGTGACTTATTTGCACAATTCACTATTGTTTGCTTTTGTCCTTCTGGAGGAGGACAAAAGCAATGGAGGAGGCCTAGGACAGAAAGGTCAGATTGGGAATGGGAGGGAGTGTTAAAGTGCTGAGCAACTGAGAGATCAGGTAGGTTAAGGCAGACTGAGCGGAGGTGTTCAGCGAAACGATCGCCGAGCCTCGGGTTGGTCTCGCCGATGTACAGAAGTTGGCACCTGGAACAGCGGATACAGTAGATGAGGTTGGAGCAGGTGCAAGTGAACCTCTGCCTCACCTGAAAAGACTGTTGGGGTCCTTGGATGGAGTCGAGGTGGGGGGGGGGGGGGGGTAATCTCCTGTGGTTGCAGGGGAAAGTACCTGGGGATTGGGTGGTTTGGGTGGAGAGCGACGAGTCGACCAGGGAGTTACGGAGGGAACAGTTTCTGTGGAAAGCAGAAAGGGATGGAGATGGGAAGATGTGGCCAGCAGTGGGATCCCGTTGGAGGTGGCGAAAGTGTTGGAGGATTGTATGTTGGAGGATTACACCATATAATTCTCCAACACTTTCGCCACCTCCAATGGGATACACAATTAAGGGAATAACTTAATAAAGTACAGTACATGATAAAGTCCAGTAAATTCCAATTAGATAGTTTGAGGGTCTCCAATGAGGCCGATAGTAAGTCGCACAGGACTGCTCTCTAGTTGTTGATAGGATGGTTCAGTTGCCTGATAATAGCTGGGAAGAATCTGTCCCTGAATCTGGAGGTGCACATTTTTGCTCTTCTGTATCTCTTGCCTGATGGGAGAGGGGAGAAGAGGGAGTGACCAGTGTGACTCGTCCAAAAGCTTACATCATGTTCAGGTCCAATACATGGTGATCGTCAGACTGCGTTGATCCTTGTTATAACAGTGAATGCAATGAGTCCGTAATTATAGGAAGACATAGGTGAATAGGTCAGAATGGGAAGGGGATGGGGAAATAAAGTATTGCAGGGATGCCTCTGCATACTGCTCGGCAAAGCAGCCACCCACCTTTGTGTTTTCCAATGGCCACATTGTGAATCCGTATGCAGTAGAGAATGGGGGTCATTGCTTCACTTGAAAGGATTGTTTTGATCCCTATATAGTGTGGAGGGAAGTAGTAAAACGCAACCCAGCCTCCCCCTCATCGACTCCATCTGCACTTCATACTGCTCCGGGAAAGTAGCCAATGTAATCAAAGACCGCTCACACCCTGGTCATTTCCTAATCTTTTCTCTCCCACCTGAATGAAAATACAAAATCTTGGAAGCACACCCCACCAGCTTCAGTAAAAGCCTCCTCCCCACTGCCTGGAGGACCCGAAGGCTCGGTGGACCATGGAACCAGGAACCCTCCCGGAGGAGCCGATGATTGAGTGTACCGTGGTACCTGGAGGGAGGGAGCTGCTGGAGAAGTCGGGTGTGAGGAGCAAGAGCTGGTAGGAGGGTGAACCGGGGTAATGCCTCCAGTGCCTTCAAGGTCGGCTGCATATGGCACCGCCAGTACACCAAGATGGCCGGACGAAGAGAGGGACTTAATTTGCGTGCCAATCCAGTCCAACGTTACGGAGGGAAACCCTGCAGGAGCCAAAGGCTTACTTGGATCGGGAACTGCTCCAGTACTCTGAGCGGGCCGGACTTTGGAAATGGCGCCAATGCCTGTCAGCTCCAGCATGTGTAAATGTGCAAAGGGGATTTCATTGGGCAGTTGCACATGACAAATAAAGCACCATTGAACCATTGTTATCAAACTGATGAACAGACCTCTCATAAGCTAAGTGCATAGTTGTGATCTCCCAACCCAACAGGATAAGGCCCATGCACTTATTACTATCTGCACTTTTCCGGTAGTTGTAGCACTATATTTTGCATATAATTTATTTTTCTCCATGTACTACATGTTGTATTTGCGGATGGTTTGAATGTAATCATGTACAGTGTGACAACGCTCTTCACTGTCTTTCGGTACATATGACAATAGTACCAGGTGTGGTATCGGTGGTTGCATGTAAGAAGGAGGGAGGGGGTGTAGGGGGGTGGGGAGGTGGAAAAGCAGACCAAGGAGTCAGAACATTGGCAGCTCCTTTGAATTGTTGAAAAGGAGTGGGAGCTGCAGGTGTGTCTGACAGTGGAAGGGGGTGGAATTTACAAAGGAGAGGTGCGTTGGAAGCTGAGCAGGATTAGGAGGAGAGGGGTGAAGGCAGACGTGCAGGAAATATATGAGATGTGTTGTGTTTACTCTGGTGAAGGAGTAACCACAGTTCAAGAAGAAAGAAGGCATCTCAAACTGGAAGATAGACACAACATTTTGGAGTATCCCAGCGGGCCAGGCAGCATCTCTGGAGAAAAAGAATAGATGATTATTCGGGTCAGAACCCTTCAGACAAGTGTTTGAAGAAGCATTCTGACTCAAAATGGCACCTATTCCTTTTTTCCAGAGATGTTGCCTGACCCATTCAGTTTCTCCAACATTTTATGTGTATCTTCAGTATAAACCAGCATCTGCAGTTCCTTCCTACGCCTCAGAGGCACCCGTTGGAAAATCTTGTCATAAAAGCCAATGGAGATAGAGGAACTGGGAGAAATGGAATGGTATTATGGTATAATAAGATGCGGCACAGAAACAGGCCCCTAGGCGCACTGAGTCCACGCCGACCAGCTATCACCCCCGTACACTAACATTATCACACACACTAGGGACAATTTTTACAATCTTTTTACCGAAGCCAGTTAAACTACAAACCTGTACGTCTTTGGAGTGGTGGAAGAAACCGGAGCACCCGGAGAAAACCCACACGATCACAGGGACAACGTTCAGACTCCATACATACAGCACACATTGTTGGTATCGAACCCGAGTCTTGGCGTAGTAAGGGAGCAACTCTATCGCTGCGCCACCGTGCCATTGCCCCAATACCACCGGTATTGTTGCAGGAGGCAGGATGGGTGGGGGCCCCATGGTTTATCCTGTTCCAACACTGAAGCTTCAGTGTAGACTCCCATCACCTGTGTTAACGCCAAGGTTATTACACAGAGCTGAAGGTCTTGGCTAAACCCACCTTCATCTTTTTTTCCTGAGGCTGGAACACTGCAGTGCACTTGCATAACTAACCTCGTCAGCACAACCTCGTGGGAGGGGAGATCTTGTTCACAGGCATCCATGTTACTGATAATATTTGGTGTTTTCCAAAGCATTTTTTGAATACGCCAATTCCAGATGTCATCTGCTTTATGTTACCCATTCTCGAGCTTGTGGCCAATGTAATGGTGGGACACTTTTCATCTTGTTTCAATCTGTAAAGCCTCTGTGAATCTTTATCAAATGGCACCAAAACATGACATATAAAATAGACTGCGTTCTCAAGAAATCTTCTTCTAGTTTGAGTTTGTGTTTAGTTTATTGTCACATGTAAGGAGGTACAGTGTAAAGCTTTTGTTGTATGCCAACCAGTCAGCAGAAAGACAATACATGATTACAATCAAGCCATCCACAGGGTACAGATACATGATAAAGGGAATAATGTTCAGCGCAGGATAAAGCCAGTAAAATCTGATCATAGATCAGAGGGTCTGATCAGAGGGTCAAAGATCTGATCCGACCGTCTCCAGTGAGGTACAGTAGATGGTAGCTCAGGACCGCTCTCTAGTTGTTGGTAGGATGGTTCAGTTGCCTGAGTAGAAACTGTCCCTGAATTTGTGGAATCAAATACAATACGCAAATCATTTCATAAATGCCTATTATTGTCCAGTTGTGGGGGACGTGGATTTCTGGAGGGAGCGTATCGCATTCACTAGCAAATTAATTGCATCAAAATTCTCTCACGTCGACATCATGTTAAATCCTTATGAAACTTGCGTAAGCCTTTCTGACCCATTAGATTGCTCCTGGAACCAAGCTGTTTGATATGCAAGTCAGGTGTCAAAATATAAACAAGACCAACACCCAGCCAGGGGCTACAGTTCATATTCTGGAATTGTAAAATTAATCAATAACATGTTTGCATGCCTAGTGGGAAAGGAGTGCTTTGATCTGGGGTGTTCTTCAAAGAAGGCAACTTCGACTTCAAAGAAAGCCATGAATATATCTGGACAGCAGTCTTGGGATGTTCAGTTCCCTCTCTGTCTGTTTCTTTGCTGTGGCTGTGGAAGAGGTGGAGGCATGGTCTGTGCTACTGTAACATTCATTCTATATTTATCAAAGGATCAAAAGATTCTCAAGACTAAAAATTGGGATTTTATATTATTTGGGGACAGTTTAAATTACTGTGCAAATCAAGCTTGTTGCTAATTTGATGCGTGTTGTTTCTCTCTGCATAATCACATTCAGAGATAACTGTTTTTTGTGAATCTTGCCGTTGTTACACGGTCTCCCAGTCTGACGTTTTTCACCTGTTGGTCTGGAAACCAGGGTGCGGCCCATCGTCTAATCAATAAATTAATTCAATAAAAGCTTGTGTCAGAAAAAATGTCACCATGAATTTTTACAGGATTTTGGGAACAAACCCAACTGTTGACCGACATCCTTTACGAATGGAACTTTACCCCCCTTTCTCTTTCCGGTATAACAGTTAATTCTGAAGTGTCATGTTCAGATGTTTGGGTTTCATGTACCGACGTACAGAGAAAAGCTTTATTTGCAAGCTGTACAAACAGGTCAGATATACCATAGGTAATTACAATCAACTCCAATACAATAGGTGGAGCATAGGAGACAATACAAAGTGCAGAATATAGTTCTCAGCATTGTAGTG
Source organism: Amblyraja radiata (assembly GCF_010909765.2). Lineage (NCBI taxonomy): Eukaryota > Metazoa > Chordata > Chondrichthyes > Rajiformes > Rajidae > Amblyraja > Amblyraja radiata. Next base: position 53,868,154 of record NC_045956.1, on the reverse strand, counting down.
CACAAGTTCCACAGACAAAGTCCAACGTCCTCAATGGGATAAAGGTGAATCGGACAGTACTCTAGCTTCCGGAAGCTATCAGGGCAAAGCACCATTATCTCATCATTGAGGGAGGCACACCATAACACAGTAATAAGCAATTACAGTAGTCCAAGTCTGAATAAGGGTAGTGAATCTGTGGAATTCATTGCCACAGAAGGCTGTAGAGGCCAAGTCAGTGGATATTTCTAAGGGCTGAATCGGCCCTTTCACGGGGCCTTTCATCGCCCGGCGTGGCTTAAAATCAAGCTGCTGCATCGAGGTGATCGAGGCACCCGATGTTGAAGCCGCACCGAATTTAAGCCGCGCCAGGTGATGAAAGGTCCCGCAAACGGGCCGATTCAAGCTCCACGATTCAGGGCGGGCGAAGCTGCTGTTGCTGGAGTTTGGAGTCGGTCACTAACCAGGTCAGCTCCCGATGTTACCATCCACAGAGCCCACGGCTGAAGCTTCGCATGTGTGTTTGTGTGTGTGTGCGTGTGCCACCAAGAAACTGTGCTCCCAAAATGTGTCCCCCCCATGTTTTGATAGCGATTTCCGCTAAGGTAGTACCCCTTATTCTTAAACTGTGACCCCTGGTTCTGGACTCCTCCAACATCGGGAACCGATTTCCTGTAACCAGCCTGTTCAATCCCTTGATACTTTCATATGGTTCTTTAAGATCTCCTCTCATCCTTCTAAATTCCAGTGAATATAAGCCCAGACGATCCATTCTTTCATATATGCCAGTCCCGCCATTCCGAGAATTAACTAGGAGACCAAAACTGCATTCAATACTCCAGGTGCGGTCTCACCGGGGCCCTGTACAATTACAGTAGGACTTCCTTCCTCCTGTACTCAAATCCTCTCGTTATGAAGGCCAACATGCCATTTGCTTTCTTCACTGCCTGCTGCACCTCCATGCTTACTGATGTACAAGGATACCCAGGTCTCATTGCACCTCCCCTTTTCCTAATCTGACACCATTCAGACAATGTGTAAGAAGGAACTGCAGATGCTGGTTTAAACCGAAGATAGACAAAAAAAAGCTGGTGTAACTCAGTGGGACAGGCAGCATCTCTGGAGAGAAGGAACGGGTGATGTTTTGGGTGGAGACCCTTCATCAGACTCTGACGTCACAAACTAATCCGAAACTCTTCCAAGAGTCTGAAGAAGGGTCTCTACCCGAAACGTCTCCCATTCCTCTCCAGAGATGCTGTCTGTCCTGCTCTGTCCCGCTCAGGTACTAGTTTTTTGTGTCTACCATTCAGATAATAATCTGCCTTCGTGTTCTTGTCACTAAGAAACTTACTATTTAAAAAAAAACATGGCATGAAGATATGCTTCACAATTTTGTTGTCAAATCACAGGACCATCTACAGTGGTCTCCAGAATGTTTGGGACAAAGACACATAATTTACTTATTTACCTCTGTACGCCACAATTTGAGATTTGTAATAGAAAAAAAAATCATATGTGGTTAAAGTGTATATTGTCAGATTTTAATCAAGGCCATTTTTATACATTTTGGGTTCACCATGTAGAAATTACAGCAGTGTTTATACAAAGTCCCTCCATTTCAGGGCACCATAATGTTTGGGACACAGCAATGTCATGCATATGGAAGTAGTCATGTTTAGTATTTTGTTGCATATCCATTGCATGCAATGACAGCTTGAAGTCTGCGATTCATGAACATCACCAGTTGCTGGGTGTATTCTCTGGTGATGCTCTGCCAGGCCTGTATTGCAGCCATCTTTAATTTATGCTTGTTTTTGGGGGCTAGTCCCCTTCAGTTTTCTCTTCTGATTATAAAAGGCATGCTCAATTGTGTTTAGATCAGGTGATTGACTTGGCCACTCAAGTATTGACCATTTTTTAGCTTTGAAAAAACTCCTTTGTTGCTTTAGCAGTAGATTTAGGATCATTGGTTTGCTGTAGAATGAACCGCCGGCCAATGAGTTTTGAGGCATTTGTTTGAACTTGAGACTTCAGAATTCATTATGCTACTACCATCAGCAGTTGTATCATCAATGAAGATAAGTGAGCCAGTACCTTCAGCAGCCATACATGCTCAGGCCATAACACCCCCACCACCGTGTTTCACAGATGAGGTGGTATGCTTTGGATCTTGGGCAGTTCCTTCTCTCCTCCAGAGAAAATTCAAGTGGTCATGGAGAGAACGTATAGACAGCACCCATACTCAGGATCGAACCAGAGTCTCTGGCGTTGTAAGGAAGGGACTCTACCGCTGTGCCACTGTGCCGCTCCATCACTAAACGAAACAAAACTAAAATAAACTAAACTAAACTAAACTCCCTGCAGATTCTGCCACTTACACATGGGGCAATTTTCAATAGCCAGTTAACCTACCGTATGCAATATTTAGGCACAGCAGCAATTTTGGAGTTGCGGTCCTCTGGAGATGTTTAACCTGGGCCTTATTTTCCTCTTAGGTGGGTGCAAATATTCCATGGCACTCTTTCAAAGAAGCAATTGTGTTATCAGTTGTGTCTTTGCTGACCTTTATCCTGCAATAATACAAACAAACTGATTATCTGATTAGAATCACAACCACAAATGGCACAAAACATGGCACCTCTTGCATGTGGGTTCAGTGGACCATTTCTGTACACTTGTACAATGGCAGCCTCCCCAACAGTCTGTCTCGTCATTTTCTTTCTTTGTTGTTTTTAGTATGTTGTTAAATGTTTTAGTGTATCTTTAACTTTGTGTTATGGGGGGGGTGGGGGAAACGTTTAAAAATCTCTTTCCTCGACGGAGATGCAATTTCTTTCCATATCGTATTTTCGTTCGCGCTGTGGCCTAACATTGAGGAGCTGGCGGCCTCTTGCTGGGGATCGACTTTGCGAGCTCCAACTGTGGGAGCCTGCAGATTTAACATCGTGGAGCTGGCGATCCCTTTTTCAGGGATCAACGGGAGCTCAACCGCGGGAGCCTGCGGACTAAGCATCATGTAGCCCACGATCCCTTGGTTAGGGACCGACTTCAGGAGCTCCGACCGCAGGAGCTTCGACTGCCCCGATCGCGGGAACTTCGATCGCCCCAACTGCGGGTGGTTCAACTGCCCCGTCCACGGGAGATTGAGGAAGGAAGATAAGACTTTATTACCTGAGGAGTGTGGGGAAGCCGCTGTGGTAGATGTTTTTTATGTTAACTTTTTTGTAGTTATCCTGTTGCATTTTTCTGGTATTACTGTATGGTAAATCAAATTTCACTGTACCTTAAATGGTACACGTGACAATAAAGGACCATTGAACCATTGATGGAGTGTGGATGTGCTTATGTATGGGAATACTGTACTGGACTGCATTTCAGAAAAGAATGGCGCTGTGTGTTTGCACATGTGACAAAAAAGCACCATTATACACAGTGTTGTTTGTAGGAGATAGTTGTGCACAAATTGATTACAGATTAATCAGTGCCTGGAATGCGCTGCGAGGATTGGTGGTGGAGGCAGATACAATAGGGGCATTTATTGGCACATGGATATGCGGGGAATGGAAAGATATGGATCACGTGCAGGCAGAGGAGATTAGTTTAAATTGGCATTTAAACCGTTCCTGTGCTGTACTAGTCCAGGTATCTCAGCTAGAGTGTGGTCCTGACCTCCCCTCTACCTTAGTGGAGACCTTTGAGCTATCTTTAATTGAACTCTATCGGACTGTATTTTGCACTAAATGCTGTACCCTTAATCCTTTACCTGTACACCTGATTGTAACCATGTGTAATCTTTTATTTGACTGGAGAGTAGACAAACTGAAGCTTTTCACTCCACCTCAGTACACGTAACAATAATAAACTAAATATAACTAAACGTTTGGATTGGAAGAGTTTGGAGTGCTACGGGCCAAATGCAGACAAATGGGACTGGACCAATGTGCCAACTTAGTTGGCATAGGCAAGGTGGACCAAAGAGCCTGTTTCCACTATGACTGTCTGACACTTTGGTCACCATGTTTCCAATCTGGGAAAGGTAACTGCACTTCAAAAACACTTCATTGACTATAAACTGCTTTGGGATATTTAGAAAGGTACCAAATATATGCATCACCGTGTTCAGAGCTGGTAAGAATTCAGATCATTCATTTGGTGGCAACACAATTTTATTCTGCTTGATCTTGATTCAGTTGATTGAGTTGTTACACTTCGATGGAACTTTTGATACATGACCTTTACATTTTCAGGTAGCTTTTCATCGAATTTGATATTTATGAGCAATTCCTCATTATGCAGGTGTGTATTATGACTTTGTCCTTCACATAGAAATTTGGATTTGAAGCTGAACACACATTTGACTTTCATGAGCACTGGAAGACTTTCTCAGAACCGTGACATTTGGAACTTATTTTCAGCGCATACTACTGCTGACATGAATTACTTATTGGATGTACTTTATCGTTGAAGAAATAGGAGCAGACCTACTGTGACACTCAATAAGGTCTTGTCTGAACTTTTACATAAACATAAAACAGTACAGCACAGGAAAAGGCCCTTTGGCTCACAATGTCTACCTGAACGATGCCAAGTTAAACAAAACTCTCCCTGCACGTGATCCGTAGCCCTCCATTCCTTGCATATCTATGTGCCTATCCAAAAGCCTCTTAAATGCCACTATCGTATCTGCCTCAACCATTGCCCATAGCCGAGCATTCCAGGCACTCGCCACTCTCTCAGTAAAAAACCTGCCCCAAGCATCACTTTTAAATTTTGCTCCTCTCACCTTAAAGCTATGTCCACTAGTATTTAACAAATCCACTCTAGTAAACATGCCCCTCACATCTTCTTTAAACTTTGCCCTCTACTTTACTACTTACCTGCACTGACCCTTTATCACTTGATTCCCTTAACATCCCAGGATCTGTTGCTTCTTCATCATTTGACTGTGTGGTCTTCCCCATCAGTCAGCGCATTGTTTATTGGTCTGTATGTATTCCTTAAGGAATACATGTACAACGATGACCATGTAATGTGCTGCTCTGCATCTTCAGTTACAATTCATTCATGTTTAGTTTAGTTTAGTTCAGTTTAGTTTACAGGCTCTTCAGTCCACTGAGTCTGTGCCAACCAGCAATCCCTGCACAATAACACCATCCTACACATACTAAGGACAGTTTACAATTTTACCAAGCCAATTGGTCTCCAAGCCTATATGTCTTTGGAGTTCGGGAAGAAACCGGAGATTCTGGAGAAAACCAGCACATGTCATGGGGAGAACATACAAACTCCGTATAGACAAGCTCCCGTAGACAGTATCTAATCTTGGTCTCTGGTGTTGTAAGGCAGCAATTCTACCATTGACTCACCGTGCCACCCCAAGTCTAAAGTCAGATGAACCTTAGGTCCCTTGAATGGTAGTTGGGATCCAATGTAACTTCTTGCCTGATCATGGATGGAACAACAGATTGTCCTTGGCATTCCATCAAATATATCAAAAAATAATTCTTCTGGACTGACTAAATAATGAATAGATGTGCTGACCCACGGTTTTCAGCAAATGAGTTGTTTAGAAGTTACTACTCTATCATTTGAGGAACTTTCAAAGATATCTGCAGCTAAAAGGATTGTATCAATATAAATCTGCAATGTTGCTGTTGTCCTAAATCCCCAAATGTTCTACCATTGCCCTTCAGAAAATGACACCTGGTCTCCTTACCCAGGCTAACTTAAATATCACTCTAACCCCAGTCCAATTTGGCTGTAAACAGGCCTTTGAAGTCATAGTCATAGTCTTACAGCATGGAAACAGGCCTTTCTGTCCAACCTGCCCATACCGGCCAACATGTCCCACTAGTCCCATCTGCCTACATTTGCCCCATATCCCCCTATCTATGTACCTGTCTAAATGTTTCTTAAATGTCACAATTGTACTTGCCTCAACTACTGTACCTCCTCTGGCAGTTTGTTCATTACATCTACCACCATTTGTGTGAAAAAGTTACCCCTCGTGTTCCTATTAAATCTTTCCCACCTCACCTTAAACCTATGTCCTCTGGTTCTTGATTCCCCTACTCTGGGCAAGAGACTCTGTGCGTCGACCTGATCTATTCCTCTCACGATTTTTTTGAAGTGTCCCAACAAGTCACTCCATTAAATCAACCTGTTGCCTGAATGTTGCGGAAATTTGAAAGGACGTTCTGCTGGTGAGGAACACCAAACCGCAGCCTTTTCAACAAAGTCCACATCATGAAATGTAAGAAAAATTGAGGCACAAATGAGTGGTGAAGCTGTGGGCATCTTTACACCAAACTAGCTTATAGATCCCAACCAATTCATAGGGTGACAAGATGTTAAGAGCAAGATCTGTATCTATTGTACTGGTTTGGATCAAATTCAGACTGAAATGGAATCTATACCAATCTGCCCCTGGCTTTAGTTGAGAATTATTCCCTCACATATTAAATAAAATATTACAGAGCATCAACTTGGCTAAGTTAGCATTGCTCTTGCTTCTTAGAACAGTACAGCACAGATACAGGACATTCATCCCACAATCATCATACCAACATGATGCCAAGTTAAAGTAATTCCCTCTGCCTGCATATGATCCATATCTCTCTATTCCCTGCATATTCACAGGCCTATGTAAAACCTCAAATGCCATTATCGTATCTGCTTCCACCACCACCCCTGCCAGCGCATTTCAGGCACCCACCTCTCTCTGTGTTGAGATCTTGCCCTGCTCATCTCTTTTTTAACTTTGTCCCTCTCACCTTAAAGCTACACCTTCTAGTCCTTAACATTTCCATTCTGGGAAAAAGGTCTGACTGCTTACCCTATCTATGCCTCACATAATTTTATAAACTCTCATTATTGAGACCTTACAAAATGAACCCATAAGTTAAACTGACATGTTGGCACAGGGCTAGGCGGTGTCACATTATCACAGGTGCTTTTTCCACAGTTGTCAACCTTGTCAGACTGTTCTACTGAATGTAAAAATCCACCTAACTCCACCTATTGTGTCATATGAAGTTCTATGCTGGGGTGGGAGATTGCAACCTTCACGTGGTCCACCCTGTTTCGACGAATGCAATCAACCTGGCGTGCACAAACAGAAGATCAAACAGAACAAGTTGTCCTACAAATTTAGGCTCTGCACGCCATACGCAAGAAGAAGAAAAAGTTCTATGCTGGCATTCTTTGATAAAGTTCAGTAAAAAGCAGGTTAGATTATTTGTTATTTATGAGGCCTTGTTGAGTACAGATTAGCTCCAGAAAATAGTACCTGCACTAAAAATAGTCCACTGGCTGTGAAGCTCTTTGAGATGTTCTGAAAATGTGGCAAGGTGCTGCATCATTGCTAATTCTTATTTTAAATTGGCCATTGGTTGGTGCAAAGGATTTGATTGACTGCATTTTGCCTAAGATTCATTTCAGGGTAACTATGCACTTAAGAAATATGATCAGGTCAGATCGAGCAACTGGTTCCCTCCCATTCGTCTTTATATTCCATTAAGTTCATAAATTCATGTTAGAGGAGCAGAAGTAGGCCATTCGGCTCATTGAGTCTACTCCGGCATTCAATGATAGCTAATCTATCTTTCCCTCGTAACCCCATATCCTGCCTTCTCCCATTAGCCCATACTAATCAAGTCAAGTCAAGTCAAGTCAAGTCAAGTTTATTTGTCACATACACATACGAGATGTGCAGTGAAATGAAAGTGGCAATGCTCGCGGACTTTTGTGCAAAAGACAAACAACCAAACAACCAAACAAACTATAAACACAATCATAACACACATATTCTTTTACATAATAAATAATGGAAGGAAAAACGTTCAGTAGAGTTAGTCCCTGGTGAGATAGGCGTTTACAGTCCGAATGGCCTCTGGGAAGAAACTCCTTCTCAACCTCTCCGTTTGCCTGACCGTAGCAGCTGGAACAGTCCGTTGCAGGGGTGGAAGGGGTCTTTCATGATATTGTTGGCTCTGGAGTTGCACCTCCTGATGTATAGTTCCTGCAGGGGGGCAAGTGAAGTTCCCATAGTGCGTTCGGCCGAACGCACTACTCTCTGCAGAGCCTTCTTGTCCTTGGCAGAGCAATTCCCAAACCAGATGGTAATGTTCCCGGACAAGATGCTTTCCACCGCTGCTGCGTAGAAGCACTGGAGGATCCTCGGAGACACTCTGAATTTCCTCAATTGCCTGAGGTGGTAAAGGCGCTGCCTTGCCTTACTCACGAGTGCTGAGGCGTGTGATGCCCATGTCATATCCTCGGATATGTGGACTCCCTAGCCACACAGTCATGTGTGTACATGGAGTACAATAGGGGGCTGAGGACGCAACCCTGGGGCGATCCTGTGCTCAGGGTGAGGAACTTCGATGTATTCCCTCCCATTTTGACTACCTGGGGCCTGGCGGTGAGAAAGTCCAGGACCCAGGCACACAGGGAGGTGTTGAGCCCCAATTCCATTAGCTTCCCGGCCAGTCTGGTGGGGACTATCGTGTTGAAGGCTGAACTGTAGTCTATGAACAGCATCCTCACATAGCCCCCCTTCTGGCTGTCCAGATGGGAGAGAGCGGTGTGCAAGACCTGGGAGACCGCATCGTCCGTGGATCTGTTCGGACGGTATGCGAACTGCAATGGGTCCATGTTCCGAGGGTGGAAGGCGCAGATGTGTTTCTTCACCAGCCTCTCAAAGCATTTCATGACTACCGAGGTAAGGGCCACCGGACGGTAGTCATTCAGACAGGCAGGGGAGGATTTTTTGGTACCGGTACAATGATGGATTTTTTGAAGCAGACAGGGACCACGGACTTGTCCAGGGAGAGGTTGAATAATGTAGTGAGCACTGGAGCTAGCTGCGTAGCACAGGACTTGAGTACTCGCCCCGAGATGCCATCGGGGCCTGCAGCTTTTCTCGTGTTCACCCGTGTCAGAGCCCTCCTCACGTCGAGCTCCGACAGCGAGAATGTGTGCACATTCCTCCCTTCAGCTTCGGTAGCCAGCCCACTGGCGGTATTGTCGATAGTCGGCAGACCTGGAGTGGTGTTGCCCCTCTCGAAACGAGCGTAAAAGGAGTTCAGGTCATCAGCTAGGGAGGTGCCGGCACTTGCGGATGAGGGAGGGGTGCTCCGGTAGTTAGTTACAATCCGTAACCCCTGCCACAGGCTTCTGGTGTCCTGCTGCTCCATCTGTGACTCCATCTTGTCTCTGTACCTCCTCTTTGCGTCCTTCACCGCCCTTCGCAGTCGGTAGGACTCTGCTTTGTAGATGTCCATGTTTCCTGATGCCAGGCCCGAGTTGTAGTCAGCGGTGCGAGCATTCAGGGCCACATGAACAGACCTGTCTACCCAGGGTTTTTGGTTCGGAAAGGTGCTTACCCTTACCGTGGGGACGATGTTGTCGGTTACTGTTGCGATGAAGTCCGTGACTGCTTCCGCGAACTCACTGACGTCACTGGAACTTGCTTTGAACATATTCCAGTCGACATCACTCAGTGCATCTTGCAGCATGGCCTCTGACTGGTCGGACCATCGCTTTACGTCCCTCGTCTCTACCGCTTCCCGAACTATCCTCTGTTTATACTCCGGCAACAGGAAAATGGCAGCGTGGTCAGATTTTCCTAGAGAAGGGAGTGAAACGGCCTTGTAGCCTTTCCTGAACGGCGTGTAGCAGTGGTCCAATGTTCTCTCCCCCCTGGTGGCACACGTGATGTGTTGGTAGAAGTTTGGCATGACCTTCTTGAGATTTGATTTATTAAAATCTCCAGCCACCACCATAGCCGCATCCGGGTACTTGTTTTGATGTCGACATAGCACATCGTGTAGGGCCGATAGTGCCACATCGGTGTCCGCCTGCGGTGGAATGTAGATGGCTGTGACGATCACTGAGCCGAACTCCCGGGGAAGCTAGAATGGGCGGCATGAGATTGTCAGGTGCTCCAGGACCGGCGAGCAGGAACGGGAAAGCATCTTGATATTTCCAGGGTTGCACCAGTTGTTATTGGTCATGAAGCAGACTCCTCCACCCTTGGATTTCCCAGATGCTTCTGTTCTGTCAGCACGGTGGACAGTGAAGGACTCGGTTGGGCAGATTATCTGATCCGGAATCAGTGAGGTCAGCCATGTTTCAGTCAGGCAGAGGATGTTGCAGTCCCTTATGTCCCGCTGGAATCTGACCCTCGCCCTGAGGTCATCCAGCTTGTTTTCCAGGGACTGGACATTCGGCAGAAGAATGCTGGGCAGAGGTGGACGAAAGGCTTGGGCTCTCAGCCTATTCCGAATCCCCCCCCCCCCCGCTTCCCTCGATGTTTTCTCCGGGTTTTCCTTGTAGCCGAGCTCCCATTGTTGTTGCAGCAGCTTCTGCTGATCTCTGCTGGCCATGCTGGATCAGTAAGTACAGAGTTTAAAAAGTCTCCGTTTGCCCTGGAGTTTAGATTTAAGAGGGTTTCCCTGTCATACTTTGTTAGTACTAGGGAGTTAGAACTTAGAAATAAGTTAAAAAGAAACATAAAAGTTAAAAACACACACAATTTTCGCGGAGCTGCCACAACAGCGACTGGACAGGGCCGCACCTTTTTTTTTTTTATTTTTAATCAATAATCTATCAATCTCCACCTCAATCTCCAATGACGGCCTGCACAGCCATCTGTGGCAATGAATCCCACTGATTTACCACCCACTATCAAAATTAATTCATCCTCATCTCCTTTCTAAAGTTACGTCATTTTATTCTGAGGCAATAAATGCCCTTTAATTCTAGACTCTCCCACTAGAGGAAACATCTTCTCCACATCCACTCTATCCAGGCCTTTCTATTCTGTAAGTTTCAATGAGGTCTCCCCTCATCCTTCTAAACTCCAGCGAGTACAGGCCCAGTTCTGTCAAACGCTCATCATAGGTTAACCCAGGTTATCCCCAAAACATCCTCGTAAAATAAGCAGGAAGCAATATTGGGTGTGCTGTTTAAATGGCTGGCTGTTCCAAGCTTCCCAGTTTTTGGCTGATGAGTTAAGGGCCTGTTCATTCGAGGTACGAGTTCATTCAAGAGTTCTCCCGAGTTTGCCCTGATTCTAACTCAGAGATTTACGGTAATGGCTGCTCGTAGGTACTCGGGGCTCTCGTGGACATTTTTCAACATGTTGAAAAATCTTCGCGAGTCTTCCCAAGCTTACCGTGTTTCCCGAGTACCTGCCGTTAGCGTTACGTGCCGCTAAGAGACGTCCCGAGCCCCGGTGAACCCGCTACGTGCATTCTACGTGCTTCCACGAGTGTGATTTTAAAAAAAACTAGGGAGAGCTCTTGAATGACCTCGTACAGTGGGACAGCCCCATTACACATTCTAGTGTTGGCTTCTCACTGATTAGATTGTTTCTTGGAGTTCAATTCTTGTTTTGCAACTGAACAAAAGTCAATAGGGAGGATTGGGAAAAGTTCCACGAAATGGTTTTCATTGTGCCTCGGCACACATGAAAATAAACTAGAGTGAAACTGAGGGGTGATGAATACAGGGCTCTCCTGACTACCTGCTGCAAAAAGTAAAGACCTGGCTGATGGAATAGATATAAAAAGTCTATAGATGGGTTATTTCTCCCACTATGGGAATTCTAATAAGTGGGAATATACACTGCTGCTTTTGCTTCATTGACCTTAGTATCTTTAGAGAGATATAGCGTGGAAAAAGGTCCTTCGGCCCAGCGCGTCCACGCCAACCAACAATCACCCATACACTAGCACTATCCTACACACTATTAGGAACAAGTTACTACTTAGTTTACTGAAGCCAATTGACCTCCAAACCAGTAGCTTTTTCGAGAGTGGGAAGTAACCGGAGCACCCGGAGAAAACCTGGATCTCTGGCGCTGTAAGGCAGCAACTCTACCTCTGCGCAACCGTGCTGCCCTTGTGCATTGCTTGTACATTATATTCTACATAAATGTTTTCAGTTGGCCGTGAAATAGTTTGGCCTGGCTTAAAGTCAAGCTGAGCACCGTATAATTGAAGGACTTCTTTCTTTTTGTGAGCACATACAATTAACACTGACAGGACACACATATCTGATTAACCGACAGTCTAAAATAGTTTAGATTTCAAATGGTAACGCTTCCACATAAAAAGAAAATTGAGCTCATCCTCAAGTTTCTGAATGCACACCGCATTTGTAACTTTTATATTGGGTTACAATGCAGTCTGTCACAAGTTGGAAGGATAAATACTCTTATGTAAAACTCTTAATTGATTACAGATGGAATGCACATAAAGAAAGAAAGAAATATTACCACAGCATTTTCTCTGATGAACTTAATTCATTCCTGGTTTTTAGTGTCACTTTAACATATGTCTCTTAGATTACATTTTGTAATTAGATTTTATGACTTTTCCATTATACATTGTGGAAGAATTGCACTGTGAGCTAAAGACTGGCAGCCCCAGTCCGTGTGTAGAGTTGGAGGACCACATCAGTGACAGTTTTGGGCAACTCTACAGCATCTACAAAGGGACAATGTGGCACACCCCAAAAGGCAGGAATTAATTGTCGGTATTTTGGCTGAGGCATCCCTGAATCTTAATGCAGCATGACGACCACCAGATGATCGGCACGTAAACAAGCCCCTTTCACTCTCTGTTCGTACGCAGCTCAGTTTACAATTGCCTTTGCTCTCTCTCCTCTTTTATACGTCCAGTTTTTTTCTAACATTGATGAAGCCAAGTGAATTCAAAATGGAAGAAGCTGTGCTTTGCACGACAAATCATATATGGAGTCCTGCAGCGTGGAAACAGGCCCTTCGGCCCAACTTGCACACACCGACCAACATGTCCCATCTACATTAGTCCCACCTGCCTGAGTTTGTCCCATATCCCTCTAAACCTGTCCTATCCATGTACTGTTTAAATATTGCGATAGTCCTCAATATCGTCCCGTCTTCCCCATGAATGCAGTTCCGATCGCCCCATTACAAGAAGGATGTGGAAGCTTTGGCAAGGGAGTTTACCAGAATGCTGCCCAGATCAGAGGCTTTCAGCTACAGGGAGAGGTTAAATAGACTTGGATTGTTTTATTTGAAACATCAGAGGTTGAAGAGAGACTTGATAGAAGTAGATAAAATTATGAGAGGCATAGATAGGATAGACAGTCAGAACCTTTTTTCGAAGGTGGAGATGTCCAACACTAGGGCACATAGCTACAAGGTGAGACGGGGAAGGTTTAATGGAAATGGGTGGGGCAACTTTTTTACCCAGTTCTGCGAGTTTGCTAACCAGCTTGGAGGGGATGATTGTGTTAAATGCCGAGCTATAATCGATGCACATGCTGATTATAGAGCTTCATCATAACTTCCTGACTCTTACAGTTAATGCCCCTGAATAAAGGCAAGCAAACCATATGCCTTTTTTACAATCTATCTACCTGTGTTGCCACTCTCAGGCAGCTACGGACTTGCACACCAAGATCCCTCTGTACATCAATACTGTTGAGGGTTTGCCATGAAATGAATATTATCCCCTTACATTTGACCTAAAGTGCAACACCTCACACTTGCTCGGATTAAACTATGATTTTATAGAGGTATATAAAATCATGAGGGAACAGATCGGAGTAGGTGAATCGAGGACCAGAGGACATAGGTTTAAGGTGAAGGGGAAAAGATTTAATAGAGATCTGAGGGGTAACCTTTTCACACAAAGGGTGGTGGGTGTATGGAACGAGCTGCCAGAGGAAGTAGTTGAGGCAGGGACTATCCCAGCATTTAAAAAACAGTTAGACAGGTACATGGATAGGACAGGTTTGGAGGGATATGGGCCAAACGTGGGTAGGTGGGACTAATGTAGGTGGGACATGTTGGCTGGTGTGGGCAAGTTGGGCCAAAGGGCCTGTCTCCACTCTGTAATCCTCTATGACATTGACTCTTGGTGGGCCCATCGAGTTGACGTGCAGCTTACTTTACCTTGGAGCTACCTGCAGAGACTGCTTGAAGGCACAGGTGCTCAAAAATCCATTGCTGACAGCTCGTGAGGTGCAAGAACACCTTTCAAATCTAGTCTCCTGTAAATAGCTTGCAATTCACAATGCAACAAGATAACAATTCTCCAGATGCAATAATAAATGGTTTGGCATGGTAATTTCCCAGCAAACCTCTGATATGTGTTCAGGAACCAAGGCCTGTGAGCCGCAGTTGGAAAAAGGGATGTTTTTATTCACTGATTGGTCTCTAGGCAATCCCTTTATATACATGCAAAATCTAAACCAAAATCACTAATCACTGAAGCCTGCCCTACATTCATGGGACCCCATAGCCCCTGACAGCACAGTAACTGGCAGAGCCCTAGAGGGTGTGGCTCACTTCTGGGAGTACGGGTGCACGGTTCAGTGAAAGTGGAGCGTTAAATGGACAATGTGGTGAAGAAGGCATTTAGTATGCTTGCCTTCATTGGGAAGGAGAACAGACACAAAAGGCAGGAGTAATTCAGCAGACCAGGCAGCTTCTCTGGAGAAAAGGAAAAGGTGATGTTTTGGGTTGAGACCCTTCTTCAGAAAGGCTGGAGTAACTCAGTGGGCCAAGCAGCATCTCTGGAGAAACAGAATAGGTTTTAGTTTTTAGTTTTAGATACAGCACGGAAACGGGCCCTTCGGCTCACCGGGTCCACGCCGACCAGTGATCCCCGCACATTAATACCATCCTATACACACTCGGGACAATTTTTACATACACCAAGCCAACTTACTAACAAACCTGTACTTCTTTGGAGTGTGGGAGTGAACCGAAGATCTCGGAGAAAACCCACACAGTCATGGGGAGAACGTACAAACTCCGTACAGACAGCACCCGTAGTCGGGGTCGAACCCGGGTCTCCCGCGCTGCAAGCACTGTAAGGCAGCAACTCTACTGCTGCAATGCCACCATGCCGCCCGAAAAAAGAATAGGTGTCCAGTCTGAAGTCAGAACTCCAGTCTGAAGTCAGAACTCCAGTCTGAAGAACGAGAAGGGCTGTTGGAAGATCTCAGCAAGCACTGCGAGCCGTTCAAGAGAGGACCAGGTGGCGGGCGGCCAAATACGTCCCCGCGGTGGTTGCCAGAGGTCGGACGGACCTGCAGTGGGTGCCGGAGGTCGGACAAGGATGTGTCATCGAGAACAAAGAGGGGCCCAGTGGGGAGGGGGGGCCAAGAATGAAGGGGGACCCGCCATGGGTGGGGGGTTGCCGAGAACAAAGAGGGATCATTGCGCTCTGTAACGACACTTTGTAACTTTGTCCGCGATCTATATGTGGCAACTCTTTGCATACTTAGTGTATGGTGTGCAAAACAAGGAATTTCACTGTGACATGTCGCATGTGAAAATAAAGTATCCACCAATCAAGAAGATTCCAACCTGAAACATCACCTCTTCTTATTCCCCAGCGATGTTGCCTGACCCGCTGAATTACTCCAGCATTTTGTGCCTATCTTTGGTATAACCCAGCATCTGCATTTCCTTCCTACACACTGAATCCTTATCACTGTGTGTGGGAAGGAACAGTAGATCAAGTTCAAGTTCAAGTTAGTTTATTGTCATGTGTCCCTGTATAGGACAATGAAATTCTTGCTTTGCTTAAGCACACAGAAAATAGTAGGCATTTACTACAAAACAGATAAATGTGTCCATATACCATGATATAAATATATACACACATGAATAAATAATCTGATAGTGCAAATAACAGAAAGTGGTTGGTAATAATCAGAGTTTTGTCCGAGCCAGGTTTAATAGCCTGATGGCTGAGGGGAAGTAACTATTCCTGAACCTGGTTGTTGCAGTCTTCAGGCTCCTGTACCTTCTACCTGAAGGTAGCAGGGAGATGAGTGTGTGGCCAGGATGGTGTGGGTCTTTCATGATACTGCCAGCCTTTTTGAGGCAGCGACTGCGATAGATCCCCTCGATGGAAGGAAGGTCAAGGAAGATGCTGGTTTATACCAGAGATAGACAAAACAATGCTGGGGTAAATCAGTGGGTCAGGCAGCATCTCTGGAGATAAAATACAGATGACGTTTCAGTCGAGTGTGTTGGCTGCAAATAGGTAGCCCTGTTTCCTACTTTAACTGTGATTAATTCCCAACGTATGGAGTTTGTGGGCATCTCAAGAATCTATAAGGTGCAATTTAAATACAAATGTCTTCATTTTTCTCTCTACATCTTTTTGTCAAGGAACATTGAAGAGAGAAATATACAACACATCGAGCATAAAAATGTACAGCACAGGAACAGGCACATGATGTCTGTGCCGAATCGTAGGCCCCCCTCGGTCATGACTGACCACGGGTGATGCATCTTAGTTGTTGGCTGCTTGCTCCAAACCTTGGCTAGAGCAGCGTTGCTTGTGGCTGAAGAGACCAATGCAGGAGTGACAGTCTCTGTGGCAAAGGTCACATGTGTGTGCGGTCTCGGGTTTGTTGAAGTTGCTGCGCTCCTTTCTGCGTTCCCGCTTGTCTGCCGCTGCGTTCAACAGTTTCTCTTCCCCCGTTTGAGATGTTGGTTCAGGGTGCCTCTCCACCTCGTGCGGTCAGTTGCAAGGCTCTCCCAAGTCTCCACATCGGTGTCGAGCGCCTTCATATCTGTCTTGCAGACATCCTTGTAACGTAGCTGGGGGCGGCCGATGGTTCTCCTCCCAGATGTCAGCTCTCCATAGAGGATGTCTTTTGGAATACGGCCATCCTCCATGTGGTGGACATGGCCCAGCCACCGCAGTCTGCGCTGCCTGAGTAGAGTGTACATACTGGGAAGGCCAGCGCGAGACAGGATCTCGGCGTTGGACACTCTGTCTTGCCAGTATATGCCCAGGGTATGGCGGATGCTTCTCAGGTGGAAGGTGTTGAATCTTCTCTCCTGCCTGGCATATGTAGTCCATGTCTCACTGCCGTACAGCAGCATGCTGTTGACACAGGCATTGTAGACTGCTATCTTTGTCTTCACTGTCAGCTTTGAGTTGGTCCACACTCGAGTTGTGAGGTGAGTGAGAGTTGTAGCTGCCTTCCCGATCCTCTTATCAATCTCTGTGTCCAAGGAGAGGTTGTCGGTGATGGTGGAGCCGAGGTACGTGAACTGATGGATGGCATCGAGTTCGTAGTCTTCAATGGTGATGACAGGCGGCGCCTCTGTATTCCACCCCATGACGTTCATCTTCTTCAGGCTGATGGTCAGCCCGAAGTCCTTGCATGCCCGATAGAAGCGGTCCATCAGTGACTGTAGTTCCTGCTGGGTGTGAGACACAACTGCAGCGTCGTCGGCAAACAACATGTCCCTGATGAGAGCTTCATGTACTTTTATCTTTGCTCTGAGGCGGGCGAGGTTGAAGAGCCTGCCAACTGATCTAGTACGCAGGTAGATCCCCTCTGTTGCAGTGCCAAAGGCATGTTTCAGCAGAGCAAAGAAAATCCCAAAGAGTGTGGTATGGAGGATGCAGCCTTGTTTGACGCCACTGCGGATGTCGAAGGGCTTAGAGAAACTACCATTGAACTGCACTGCCCCTTCGTGTTGATGTGGAAGGATTATATCATGCTCTGCAGTTTTGATGGGCAGCCGATCTTTGGCAGAGCCTTAAATAGGCCATCACTGCTGACGAGGTCGAACGCCTTGGTGAGGTCAATGAAAGCAACATGCAGGGGCATCCGCTGTTCTCTGCACTTCTCCTGGAGCTGCCGAATATGATGCCAGATAAACGAAACTTCCCTGTCCACATATGATCCTTATCCTTCCATTCCCTGCATATCCGTGTGCCTATCTAAAATCCTTTTAAATGTCAGAATCAATCTGCCTCCACCCCCACCCTTGGCAGCACGTTCCAGGCCAATACAGAGAAAACTCATGCGGTCACAGGGAGAACATACAAACTCCGTACAGATGGAACCCAGGTCCCTGGCGCTGTAAGGCAGCAACTTTGCCACTGCGCCACTGTATTGTACCGTACTGTCAATACATGAACTTCTCTCTGAAATGCCCATGCAGACAAGGGCAAGATGAACAATAATCACCAGCATCATACGCATCCAGTGAATGAAAAAGTAGGGTGAATCTGAATTCCACTGCAGCATCCATCTGTGCAGTAATTGGTTGCAATATTGCAACGGTAACTGCACCAATGGCTACT
This sequence comes from Amblyraja radiata, assembly GCF_010909765.2. NCBI lineage: Eukaryota > Metazoa > Chordata > Chondrichthyes > Rajiformes > Rajidae > Amblyraja > Amblyraja radiata. The sequence goes on along the minus strand of NC_045956.1, from coordinate 53,850,053 downwards.
GCACACTGTGGGCCATTCAAGGTCACAAGCGCAACATATAATGCAGTTCTGCTTTTGTTCAGCGAGTCAATGAACCTGCACGCTCGCAGATTTACTTGGACGTCTTCTCTGTGGCACAGCTTTAAAGATCCAGCTTGAAAGATTCAAACAATAGCCACATAATTTATTGCTGGTTACAAAGTATGCCCTGCGGCTGCCTTTGCATGCAGGCACAAGCAGAAGAGCTTGTAGACTCCTCTGTGTGTTCTGCATATGGTTCAGTCGAGTTTCGTCACGTCGAGAGGAAAGTCACGGTGGTTCAGTCTTTGGTAACATAATTCAGGTGGACAGTGCTCTGTAGACTTGCCTTTGGAATCTGCCATCTGTCTATGTTTTGTTCATTGTGGAAATCATTGTCACAGAGGGCTGTGGAGGCCACGTCATTCAAGTTCAAGTGAGTTTATTGTCATGTGTCCCTGTATAGGACAATGAAATTCTTGCTTTGCTTAAGCACACAGAAAATAGTAGGCATTTACTACAAAACAGATAAATGTGTCCATATACCATGATATAAATATATACACACATGAATAAATAAACTGGTAAAGTGCAAATAACAGAAAGTGGTTGTTAATAATCAGAGTTTTGTCCGAGCCAGGTTTAATAGCCTGATGGCTGAGGGGAAGTAGCTATTCCTGAACCTGGTTGTTGCAGTCTTCAGGCTCCTGTACCTTCTACCTGAAGGTAGCAGGGAGATGAGTGTGTGGCCAGGATGGTGTGGGTCTTTGATGATACTGCCAGCCTTTTTGAGGCAGCGACTGCGATAGATCCCCTTGATGGAAGGAAGGTCAGAGCCGATGATGGACTGGGCAGTGTTTACTACTTTTTGTAGTCTTTTCCTCTCCAGGGCGCTCAAATTGCCGAACCAAGCCACGATGCAACCGGTCAGTATGCTCTCGACAGTGCACCTGTAGAAGTTAGAGAGAGTCTTCCTTGACAATCCGACTCTCCGTAATCTTCTCAGGAAGTAGAGGCGCTGATGAGCTTTTTTGATAATTGCGTTAGTGTTCTCGGGCCAGGAAAGATCTTCAGAGATGTGCACGCCCAGGAATTTGAAGTTCTTGACCCTTTCAACCATCGACCCGTTGATATAAATGGGGCTGTGGGTCTCCCTCCTACTCCTTCCAAAGTCCACAATCAGTTCCTTGGTTTTGCTGGTGTTGAGGGCCAGGTTATTGCGCTGGCACCATATGGACAGTTGCTCGATCTCTCTTCTGTACTCTGACTCATCCCCATCAGTGATGCGCCCCACAATAGTGGTGTCGTCAGCGAACTTGATGATGGAGTTCGCACTGTGGTTCGCTACGCAGTCATGGGTATAGAGTGAGTACAGCAGGGGGCTGAGCACGCAGCCTTGAGGTGCTCCCGTGTGGGTCATTGACTATGTTTAAGGCAGAGATTGACAGATTTTTGATTGGTAAGGGTGTCGGTGGTTATGGGGAGAAGGCAGGTGGATGGGGTTGAGAGGGAAAGATAGATCAGTCATGATTGAATGGCAGAATAAATCTGATGGGCCGAACGGCCTAATTCTGCTCCTAGAACTTACGAACGTATGACTCCATAAGACTTGTGGAGGACAGAAATTGTGTTGACTTCACACTCCCCCAAGAAAGGACCCTCCTATACTACTATGTACCACACGAACACCAGGAGCTGAAAAGCCCAACACTCTGACTTTTGAAGTGCTAATGGGCCAGTCCCACTTGGGCAGTTTTTCAGGCATCTGCCGGCGAATCTCAAGTTGCCGGGAGTCGCCTGAAAAACCGGCAACTGGAACGGCGACTGTCAGAGTGGAACACACACACACAAACAAATTCCAAAGGCGGGGACAGGGCAAGCGGGGAGAGCGCTGTCTGAAATTCACACGGTACAAAGCCAAGGTGATACAGACACACACTGCAATGAACAGGAAGGTTGGCGCTGTAATTAAGACGGCTAAAGTACAGTGTACGGTAAGTCATTTAAAAGGGGGGGGGGGAAAGGAGGGAGAAGGAGGGAGACAACTTTTAAGAAACCAGAGATACACGGCTGTGAAGCTCGGCGGACATTTAACATTATCAGTCGGCTATCCTTGGTTCTGAAAACTACTGCTAACTTTTTTTTCCCCAATGAGCCAATGAAATTCACCGGTCCGCACCAGCTACAACCTATAAGAACCTACGAGAATCTTCGACCTCCTGGCAACCCATTAGGACCTCCTGACGACCCACCTACGGCACGGGAATTCTCGCTACTCTCCATGGCGGCTTCATTCTAGTAGCCGCTAATTTTTCAACATGTTGAAAAATTCGCCGTGACCATAATGAGGCCGCAACTAGTTCCCAGATTGCGGGAACTCCTCACGACCATGACTCCCCGGAAACCACCCGTGAACACGTGGCGACCATGTGGCGACGTGCAGTCGCCTAAAAAGTCGCCTAAGTGGGACAGGCCCATCACTCTGTCTCTCGCTCCACGGACGCTACCTGACTTTCAACATATTCCATTTTTATGTAAAATACTGCAGTTGCTGGAAATCTGAATTAAAAACAGAAGTCGGGAGAGCAATTGTTTAGGTTTGTTATTGTCCTGTATACTGAGGTGCAGTGAAAATCTTTATTTTGCATGCAATCCAATCAGATCAGATATACTATACATAAATACCTAAATCAGGTCAAATCATTACAACAGGTCAAGCAAAAGGGAAGATACAGAGTACAGACTATAGGTCTTACCCTTGTAGTGGATCACTTCCTTGGACAAAGTCCAATGTCCGCAATGGGGTAGAGGTGAATCAGACAATACCCTAACTTATGGATGGACTATTCAGAAGGCTGACAACAGAGGAGAGAAGCTGTTCTTGAGTCTGGTGGTGCACACTTTCAAGCTACTGTGACTTCTTCCTGATGGGAGCGAGGAGAGGAAGGAATTACGGGGTACAATACAATACAATTTATTGTCATTTGAGCCTCAGTGAGGCTCAAACGAAATTCTGTTTCCACAGCCATACAAACAAAGACAATTCCTAGACATACACACAATTTAGTTCACACAAACATCCATCACAGTGGACCCACTGTGATGGAAGGCAAAGTATTTTCTCTCCCCTGTTCTCCATGTCTCTCCCGATGTCGAAGCCCCAGGCGGGCGATGATAAGTCCCACGGCCATTTTAGGCCGTGCCGGGCGATTTACGGCCCCGCTCCCGGTCTAAAAGTCTCGAAGTTGGAGCCCCCGGCGGGCGCTGTAATGTCCCACGGCCATGAAGCCGTGCCGGGCGATGTATGACCCCGCTCCGGGTCGTTCCAACCCCGCGACACGGGCTGGAGAAGTCGCGTTGCGGGAGCTCCGGGAAGCGGTCTCTCCCTCCGGACCCGCGAGCTCCCGATGTCCCAGTCCACCGGACCTGTGGCTGCGTTGCTGGAGCCTCCGAGCCCCAGGAGTCGAGTCGCAGCAGCGAGTCACCACCGCTCCCCACGCTCCGAGGCCGGCCAGCCCACGATGGTGAGTAGTCCGCAGCTCCGTAGTCTCCCGAGCCCCCGGGTCGTTCAGGTTGGAGGCCGCTCCACGGTGCTAGGCCCCAACGGCAACGGAGACCCGACAGGGAAAAGGTCGGGTCTCCCAGACAGGGAAGAGATTTTAAACGGTTTCCCCCTGCCCCCCCCCCCCCCCGCCCCCCACATATACACATTTAAAACCAGTTAAAAAACACCAAACACTACATTTAACTAGACAAAAAATAAAAAAAAGACAGACAGGCTGTAGGGGCCGCTGCAACGGGTGAGTCGTGCCGCCAACACCACATGGGTGGCACATGTCTCTGATTATATTAGCTGTACTTGCGAGGTGGATGGTGTCAATGGTAGGGATTCTAGTCTGTGACAGGTTCATGCAATTTCTAACATCTGCCAGTCTTGTAGAAACAAACAAAGATAGATAGCAGATTTCAGAGAGGAAGCTACCCAGCTTTACCCACCTTCAGTATACGACCAATCTAACTGCTATCTAAATAACAATGAATTTCCTCTTAACTTGATGATACTCAACAGAACTGGATGCAGAACAATTTGACGAAATATTTTCCCAAAACATAACTCTTTGATTTGCAATCTGCTGTTCTTTAACATCTGCTGATACTTTAATATCCCATCTGAACGGAACTCAGGAGAGTCTGAAAAGGGAACTCACTGGTCACTGGTAAGTGATTCCTTTGGAGTTTCCATAGTTAACACACACGATGATTCAAGACCACAGCCACTGTGTTTGGAGAGTGAACAACACCATCCATTAGGTGATGCCATTAATGTAGCCAAAAACATCCAAAGAACTCGACAGGAGATTTGGGCGGCACAGTGGTGCAGCAGTAGAGTTCTGCTTTACAGCGTCAGAGACCCAGGTTCAATTCTGACTTCGGCTGCCGTCTGTACAGAGTTTGTTCATTCTCCAGTGACCATGTGGGTTTCTTCCGGGATTTCCAGTTTCTTCCCATACTCCAAAGAGGTACAGGTTTGTAGATTAATTGGCTTGGTATAATTGTAAATTGTCCCTGGTGTGTGTAGGATAGTATTACTGTGTGGGCATCGCTGGTCGCCGTGGACTCAGTGGGCCAAAGGGCCTGTTTTCGCGCTGTATCTCTTAAACTAAAACTAAAGGAGTCTTACCGCTAAGTGAGAGATTAATTTGCCTGATCAAAGATGGAGGCATAATAGTCCAAATGGCCTTCTGTAGTGCAGGGGTGACACAGTGGTTCAGCTGGTAGAACTGCTGCCTCAGAGCATCAGAGACCCGGGTATGATTCTGATCTCGGGTGCTGTCTGGCAGACGTTTGCACATCTCCCTTGTGACTGCGTGGGTTTCCTCAAGGTGTCCCGGATTTCCCCCCCACATCCCAAAAATGTGTAGGTTGGTAGGTTAATTGACTGCTGTAAGTTGCCACGTATGTAACTGAGTGGAAGAATCTGGAGGGAATTGATAACAACATAGAGAGAATAAAGTTGGATTTGTTTTGTGAAGGATTAGTGTAAATGGGTGTTTGATGGTCAGCGTGAACTCGTTTGGCAAAAAGGGCCTGTTTCCATGCTGTATCCCATTTTCCATCTCTGTCATTCAGTGACTGGGGCCACTAGTGTTAACAGAGTGGACGAAGCCCAGACCATCACACAATCCAACCTTCCTTCCATTGACTACAGCTAGACCTCACGCTGCCTTCGGCAAGCCCAGCAGCAGAGACAAGGACGAGTCGCACCCTGGCCACTCCTTCTTCTCCCCTCTCCCATCGGGCAAAGGTATAGAAGTGTGAAAACGCACACCACCAGATTCAGAGACAGTTTCTTCCCAACTATTATCAGGCAACTGAACTATCCTACTACAACCAGAGAGCAGTCCTGAAATGCTATCTTCCTCATCGGGGATCCTCGAACTATCCTTGATCAAACTTTACTGGCTTTACCTTGCACTAAACGTTATTGTCATGTATCTGTACACTGTATGGCTCGATTGTAATCATGTATTGTCTTTCTGCTGGCTGGTTAGCACGCAACAAAAGCTTCTCACTGTACCTCGGTAAACATGAAACTAAACTAAACTGAACTAAATTGAGAGTAGAAGCCTTTTCCTGTTTGAGAAGCCACTGCGTTGTGCTTGTGAAGCCGATATGTCCATTGTGGTGCCAAACTAGAAAATCCTGCAGTCTAGCAAACGTGGGCCATTCTTCTATTGATATTCAGTGGTAAAGGAGGTTGACAGAATCAGCATGCACATGTATTCATCCAAGAAAGCAAAAATTATTGAATTGATTGAAAGATACAGTGTGGAAACATGACTTTCTGATTACCATTTTGACCATTGGTAACCTGTTTATACTAGTTGTATGTTATCCTTCTTTCGCATCCACTCCCCACACATTGGGGGCTATTTACAGAGGCTAATTAACCTACAAATCTGTGTGTCTGGAATGTGGGAGGAAACCCATGCAGTCACTGGGAGTTCATGCAGACTCCACACGAACAGCACCCGATGTCAGGATTGAACCCGGGTCTCTGGTGCTGTAAGGCAGAGGTACCAGTTGTGCACCAATGACTGATTCTGGAAGGAACAAGTGCAAACGGTTGATAAGGGATGGAGAGAGGGAACCAGCATTTATATGGAACGATTCGTAACTTCAAACTGTTAATTAAATACTTTGTGGTGCAGTGTCAGTTTTAATGTAGACCTTCACTGCTTATGCTGGAGGCTGGCTGCTAAACTGGAAGATGGACTGGCTCTCTATCTGTCTCCCGGCTAAATCTGAGAGAACGTTGGCTTCTTGCTCATTGCCATGCAGCTGCAGATATATTTAATACATGATGCTGCATTCCATCAACACTGGTGTCACCTGAGATCAAAGGCATCCCTTGTTCTTCCCTTTCTCCACAAATTCTTCTGACAGATACTCTCCGCATCTCGCAAGTGAATGCCAGAAATAAATAATTGGTGCAGCTTAAAGTTCTGTTAAAACGTGATTTCAGAATGTGGAGGGTGTCGGCGAAGCTCCTTTTAAGCCACACTGTGTTATCTCGAGGAGGAGGTGTTGATCCTTCTCCTTGAACTGCTGGTGCCCGCAAATGGCATGAGGTTTGGAATTCTAGATACAGGCTCCTAATGATACTGGAGCAGCAATATGTATACACCCAAATCATGGATTTATGCAGCTCAGAAACATGCCTTCTGACCACCAAGTACACACCAACCATCAAGCACCCATTCATAGAAAATAGATGCAGAATTAGGCCATTCAGCCCTTCGAGCCAGCACCGCCATTCAATGTGATTATGGTTGATCATCCAAAATTATGACGCCGTTAAAGGGCTTTCTCACGGTGCGACCTGACGCAAGACTTAACAAGAGTTTAACATCGTGGGAACCTCCTGCGATAACAGTACGGCATTCGTGGACCGCCGAGGACCTCCTTGGCGCTAATGGCAGGTAGTCGTGTAACTTTGTAAGGTCGGGAGAAAATTCAAACATTTTTGAATTTCTCCAAGAGTGACTTGAGCACTTTTTGGTGAGCATTGCAACATTGTATGAACGCAGATGCCAGTGCGATATCCGTGCGATATCCGTAATGACTCTTGCGGGTACCGTGGGAAATCCTGCGAACGGTAAACCCGGAAGCTTGACAGAGGGGACATAAGGTGAGTAAAAAAGGTGGTCTCAATATCGCCAATGGACCATGTGTCCATCGAGGACGTCCCACCTAATTGTCATTGTTTGAGAATCTTTTTCACAGTAAGGCTTGCAGAGATGCCTCTCAGAAAAGCGCAAAGAAAGGGGTCAAAGAAAGTCAGAAAGTTTTTAGCCATGCAGGTAAATGAGGAGGAGACTCAGCAAGAGAGACAGGTGGAGAGGCAAGAGGAGATGCCAGAGATGCCACTGCCTGTGGGCTCCTTGGAGCAGGGAGAGGGTGATCAAGGTGGATTTGAGATTGCCTCCCCAGTAGCTGTTGCCTCCCCAATAGCCTCAGCAGACGATAACATAAAGGGAAGATGGCAGAAGGCAAGGCCATATAACTTCAACAGGGAACAAGAGGGGGAACTGGTGGAGTGGTGCCAATGTAATGAGATTCTCTATGACAAATCCAGAGAGGATTATAGAAATAGGGAGAGAAAGCGCAACCTGCTGGAGACGAAGGCTGCGGAGTATCCCGGGTGCTCATGTGAGTGGTGATGTGATGCTCATGTTGGTGGCTCCACATTTTATTATACCCTGAAGTGTGATAAAGCTTTTACCTCAGCATTTTGATTGTCATTGCTTGTTTACCTCACTGCTAAATAAATTTATTTTTTACTATCAGCTTGATGTCTGCAAATCGTCATTAATACATCACTACAAGATGAATGTCTCTAATGTTATAATCCCTCTCATGCTGAAACACAAAATACCTTAATGGAGGTGATATAATCACATTTTCACTCATTTACATTTTTGAGTGTGCAGGACCCTGAAATGTTCAGCTATTTAAACGTGTTCTTCACCTCTTGGTAGAAAATGAAATAAGACAATCAGCACGGTAAATGTGATACAAAGTCTTTATTCCTATTTGACAATATAAGAAGACGAATTCTGTCACATAGTGAGAGGAGATGCATCACATAAAACATTTGTCTGTAAAAGGGCCTTCTGCCTTCACGCAAGCGTTTTCGATGCACATGTTGCGCTAATGCATACAGCGCGTCAATGAAAATAACAACCAGCCTGTACTCGAACCAACTTTGTATAGGCATGTCTGCAAATGAGCCAATTCTACGAACGGAGGATATTTATATAGTGTGTGAAAAAAAGTGACATCATTTGTGCCACGTGATTAACTACACTACAGTCCACGATGTTCATTCACGATTAACGGGAAAGATCGGGAGACGGACAAGTCACTCGCACAAATGACAGAATTGCCGAGTACCGTGGGAACTCTTTATCTATCCCCCGTTATATCGTGCGGAACTCGTGCTGGACCATGACCACTTCACTCTGGTGACATCTTGCGTCAGGTCGCACCGTGAGAACCGGCCTTGACTGCTTTCTCCCCGTATCCCTTGATTCCATTAGCCATAAGGGTTAAATCTAACTCTCTCTTACATACATCAAGAGTTTCATGAGCTCCATTTTATTCTCCATCCATTCCCAATGATTCCCTCCAGACTTGACCACTGGAATGTACAATTTCCCGACCAGTCTGCTTGTCTCTGGAGTGTGAAGGAATCTAATGCCCCCAGAAGAAAGCTGTGCAGTCATAGGAAGAACCTGCAAACTCCACATAAAGTTCACCGGTGATTAGGATTGACAGAATGGTGTATGGTTTGGAAATGGTAGGTTTTTGAACTTACTATTATTTTTTTTGTTACGATTCATTTTCATCAAGTTCTTCAGCTACACTTTCTTCCTTTGACTGTTGCTATATGTTGCTCTTTTGCTCAGAGGAACTCCAAAGCCTCAATGCCCTTTAATAGAGTCATAGTCAAACAATGCGGAAACAGGCCCCTTAGCCATGCTGATCAAGATGCCCTATCTACACTAGTTCCATCTGCTGTGTTTGGATCACATCCCTCTAAAACTATCTAGGCACCTGTTGTTATCATACCTACCTCATCTACCTCATCTGGCAGCTCGTTCAATATACTCACTACCTTCTGTATGAAAATGTTGTGCCCCTCAGGTTCCTATTACATATTTCCCCTCTCACCTTAAACCTATGTATTCTGGTTCTTTATTCCCCTACTCTGGGTAAACGACCCTGTGCACTTACCCTATCTATTCCTCTCATGATCTTATACACCCCTATAAGATCACCCATCATTTGCATGCACTCCAAGTGATAAAGTCCAAGCCTGCCCAACCTCTCCTTGTAGCTCAGGCCATCAAGTCCTGGCAACATCATTGTAAATTTTCTCTTCAACATTTCCAGCTTCACAGCATCTTTCCTATAACAGGGTGACCAAACTGAACACAATACTCCAAATGTGGCCGCACCAACATCTTGTTGGCAGCATTGGAGAACATGGGAAATGAGAGCAGAAATTAGCCATTAGACACAAAATGCTGGAATAACTCAGCGGGCCAGGCATCATCTCCGGAGAAAAGAAATAGGTGACATTTCAGGTTGAAACCCTTCCTCAGACTGAGTCAGGGGAGAGGGAAACTAGAGGTATGAAAAGATTCAGAACAAGCTACTGCCGGCACCGTGAACAAAGGAAACGTGGAGCCCACAATGGTCCATTGTTGGCTGGGGAGTGGTGACACCAACATATGGATGAAAACAGTGGATCTGGCAGGATAACTAGGATGGGGGGGGAGGGGGGGAGGGGCAGAGAGAGAGGGAATGCAGCGGTTACTTGAAATTTGAAAAATCAATATTCATACCGCTGGGCTGTAAGCTGCCAAGAAAAATATGAACTTTCTGTTAGACCTTTGTGCTCTGGTCCAACATTCATCAGGACAATGCGGGATCTTCTACCTCAGCACCATTTCCTGCACTGTTCCCATGTACCATGCTGCCTGTCCCGCTGAGTTACTCCAGCATTTTGTGTCTATCTTTGGTGTAAACCAGCATCTGCAGTTCCGTCCTACACATACCATGCTTTGCAGGCAGACTCTGGCTTCTAGCTTCCCTGATCACAGGAATTTAAAGGCCACCAATCAATTCTACTCATGATGGTGGAGCAGGGGCACCTGCTGGGTCATTAAGTGAAGCCAACATACCATGGGCTTGAATGAACTCATTGTACAGTATATCTCCCTTCTTCTTGCGTATGGCGTGCGCACCCTAAAGTTGCAGGACAACATGTTCTATTTGATCTTATTTGATTGTGCACGCCAGGTTGATTGCATTTGTCGAAACAGGGCGGACCACGTGAAGGTTGCAAGCCCCCAGCTCAGTATTTCTCCCTCTTAACCCAAAAGAAACACATTTACTTGAATGGACCAAATAATACTCCAAGGAAGGATAGAATATAAAACACAGGCCCTTCGACCCACGATGTCTGTGCTGAACATAATGCAAGTTAAACTAATCTCCTCTGTCTGCACGTGATCCATATCCCTCCACTCCCTGCAAATCCATGTGCTAACGTAAAAGCCTTTAAAATGCCACTATCACAGCAGCTTCCGTCAGTACCCCTGGCAGCGCGTTCCAGGCACCCACCACTCACTGTGTAAAAAACCTGTCCTGCACATTTCCTTTAATCTCCAAAATGATAGTGTTGAAGAGATCTAAGGAGAGATAGCTGAATGGATATCAAATTGGCTTCATGGAAGGAAGCAGAGGGTGATGGTGGAAGGTTGCTTCTAGAACTGGAGGCCTGTGACTAGTGGTGTGCCTCAGGGTTTGGTGCTGGGCCCGTTACTGTTTGTCATCTACATCAATGATTTGAATGAGAACAAACAAGGCAAGATTAGCAAATTTGCTGATGATACTAAAGTGAGTGATTTTACAGATAGTGAAGGTCATGTTGCAGATGTATAAGATGTTGGTGAGACCGCATTTAGAGTACTGTGTTTCGTTCTGGGCACCATGTTATAGGAAAGATACTGTCATGCTTGAATGGGATCTGATAAGATTTACGAGGATGTTGCCAGGACAAGAGGGTCTGAGCTATAGGGAAAGGTTGAGTAGGGTGGGACTCTATTCCTTGGAGCGCAAGAGGATGAGGGGTGATTTTATAGAGGTGTGTAAAATCATGAGAGGAATAGATGCACTGAATCTCTTGCCCAGAGTAGGGGAATTGAGGACCAGAGAACAAAGTATTCAAGGTGAAGGGGAAAAGATTTAATAGGAATTTGAGGGGTAACTTTTTCACACAAAAGGTGGTGGGTATATGGAACAAGCTGCCAGAGGGGGTAGTTGAGGCTGGGACTATCCCAACATTTAAGAAACAGTTAGACAGGTACATGGATTGGACAAATTTGGAGGGATATGGACCAAACAAAGGCAGGTGGAACTAGCGTAGCTGGGACATGTGTGGGCAAGTTGGGCCGAAGGGCCTGTTTCCACACTGTATCACTCTACGAGTCTGAGGATGCAGATAAAGTTCACCAGGTTGGGAGATTCAGTCATGATGGGAAACTAGAGAGGTTGGGCCTGTTTTCCCTGGAGCGTGGGCCAAAGGGCCTGTTTCCGCGCCATATCTCTAAAGTCTAAACAGATCTCGAACAGCATCTATGGTTCTGGGGGTCACTTGCAGGCCAAATTGTGCAGAGATGGCAGATTTCCATCTCCCTAAAGTCATTCTTGAAGCAAATGATTTTTACGACAAACAGTTTCATGGTCTCACCTCGTATATGCATTTTTAAAAATCATTCCAGGTTTTTTCCTAGAGTCATGGAGTCCCATGGTGTGAAAATAAGCCCTTTAGCCTAAATTATCCACACCAATAAACATGCACCACCTACAGTAGTCCAACCTGCCTGTTCTTTCCCCATATCCCTCTAAACCTGTCCTATCCACGTAGCTGTCAATATTTCTTAAACGATGCAATAGTATTTTCCTCAACAACCTCCTTTCGCAGCTCGTTCCACAAACCCACCATCCTAGTATGTACATAATTTACCCCTCGGGTTCCTATTAAATCTTTCCCAACTCACCTTAAACTATATCCTCTGGTTCTCGACTCCCCTACTCTGGGAAAAGACTGTGTGCATTTAACCGGGTTCGGGTTGGGTGCTGTCTGTTTGTACGTTCTTCCCCTGACCTGTGTGGGTTTTCTCCAGGTGCTCCGGTTTCCTCCCACACTCCAAAGATGTAGAGGTTTGTAGGTTAATTGGCTTCAGTAAAATTGTAAAATTGGCGCTAGTGTGGAGGATAGTGTTCGTGTGCGGGGTGATCGCTGGTCGGCATGGATAGTAGTAGGTCACTGTATCTCTAAAGTCTAAAGTATAGATAGAGTATAGATAGGGTAAAAATTCCCTCCTGGATTTTTCCCCAGGAGGGAAAAATCAAATACTAGAGGGCATAGGTTTAGGTTGAAAGGGACAAAGTTTAAAGGAAATAATTCTGCGTTCATTGTTGTTTTTATTGTTGTATTTATCATAACTGTATATATACTGTTTACACTGTGAGCTTCATGTGAACAAAGGAATTCATTGCACTCTTGGGTATGAGACAATATACTAATCTGAATCTGTTTAGTTTTAGTTTCTTGTCACGTGTGCCGAGGTACAATGGAAAGCTTTTTGTTGCATGCTAACTGTCTTATAAAGACTATACATGATTACAATTGAGCCGTCCGCAGTATAGCAATAGAGGATAAAGGGAATAACATATAGTGCAAGATAGCGTCCAGTGAAGTCCAATTAAAGATAGTCCGAGTGTCTTGGGAGGTCAGGGAGGTCAAGAGATATATGGGAGGTCAGGACCACTCCCTAAATGTTTACAGGATGGTTCAGTTGCCTGATGATAGCTGAGAAGAAACAGCCCCTGAATCTGGAGGTATATACGTTTTCACACTTCTATACCTCTTGCCTGATGGATGAGACTGGTCCTTGATTATGCTGTTGGTCTTGCCGAGGCAGCGTGAGGTGTAGATGGAGTCAATGGAAGGGAGGTTGGTTTGCGTGATGGTCTGGGCTGCGTCCACAATTCTTTGCAATTTCTTGCGGACTTAGATGGAGCTGTTCTGAAACCAGAGGTGGCAGGTCTTGTGCCTTTAAGCAGCGACTGGAGGAGATACTGGGCTGTCTGCGCTGGGCTGTCAGATAGGCACAGCTTGTGTGCATCGTCACTGAAGTGTGTAGGGTCCCAGACACTCCCTTCCTCCCGACCAGCCGTCCACTACCTCCTCCGTCTCCCATTCTCTGCTCCACACACAGGCGCCGCCCCATGTGGCTCCAAGGTGTCGGCGTGAGGGTCTGCAGGCTACATGCTCCCCTCCAAGGCTATGCATCTCAGTCCCTCTCCCCCCTCATCTGTTCGCTGTGAGAAGCTACGCAGACGTGAGGTTGCAGCACACTTCCCATCTCACTGTGTTTATGCAAACAGAGCAGGCTGTTTGCTCACAGCAGTCAGAGTGTGAATACTAAAGGGGGCAAACTAGTTGCAAGCGATGGATCATTGCCAGCACCATCTGATGTGGGTGTGGGTGCAGTGACTCTGTGAAGTAAACATGGGATGTACAGTAGCAGTGTGACAAGGAGACTTGGGCTCTGCTTGTTTCCCGCTTTAGAGATACAGCGTGGAAACATGCCCACCGAGTCTGCACCGACCAGCGATCGTCCACACACTAGTTCTATCCTGGACACTCGGCACAGTTTCCAGGGGGGCAATTAACCTACCAACCTGCACATCTTTGGAGTGTGGGAAGAAACCGACCATCCAGGGAAAACCCACTCAGTCACGGGGAGAAGGTACAAACTCCATACACACAGCACCCATAGTCACGATCAAACCCAGGTCTCTTGTGCTGTAGGGCAGTAACTCTATTGCTGCATCACCTTTTCTGTTCCTGGGTATTGCCTGCATCTTTTTTCAATGAGCTTTGTACTCAGTTTTCTGCTTTGAGGAAATCCCTTGAGGTCAAATATGCTTTTGACCCAACTCAATAACTGCAATCATCTAGCTTTATGTGCGGTATAACTCCAGTTTTTGGATTGCTTTCAAAAGTCAAGAGTCAGGAGTCATAGTCATAGACACAATATTCATAGATAACAAAATAATCAAGAAAAAAATTCAATCAAGTAATAACCCCAATACTATTGCAACAAAGCCCAAAGTCCTTAGTGCCAACCAAAGACAGTTCCCTACAGCATGAAACATGCCCTTCGGCCCTACCTGGCCATGCCGACCAGGATGCTACACTTGTCCTACTTGCTCATGTTTGGCCCACATCCCTCTAAACCTTTCCTTTGCATGTGCCTGTCTGAATGTCTTTTAAATGCCGTTATAGTATCGGCCCCAACAGCCTCCTCTGGCAGCTCATTCTATATACCCACCACACGCTGTGTGAAAAGGGTGCCCCTCAGATTACTATTAAATATTTCCCCTCTCACCTGAAACCTACGTATGTCCTCTCGTTCTTGATTCACCTACTCCGGGTAAAAGACTGTGCATTTCTTATGATCTTATGCATCTCTATAAGACCACCGCTCAGCCTCCTGCGCTCCAAGGAGTAAAGTCCTAGACTGTCCAGCATTTAACTGTCATGTATGCTGACAACGGAGCAATGAAATTCTAACTTGCAGCAGTCCCGACCTGAAGTGTAACCTGCCATTTTTCTCCACAGATACTGCCTGACCCACTGAGTTACTCCTGCACTTTGTGATTTGCTCAAGGATCCAGCATCTGCAGTTCCTCGTGTCCCTCTGAAATGGGTGCCACACAGGTTCCCTGCAGAATGACACCAGGATTTAACAGCTTTCCTTCTGAGGATATGATAGGAAATCCCGCATCATTCATAGCACATTTTATTGCCTGAGGATGACCAAATAACTTTACAGCCAATGATGGGCGTTATAGACCGCAAGAAATTGCAGAGAGTTGTAGATGTTAGTCATGGGCGTTATAGTGGCACAGCGGTAGAGTTGCTGCCTTACAGCAACAGAGATTCGGGTTTGATCATGACTATGGATGTTGTCTGTATGGAGTTTGTACGTTCTCCTCGTGACCGCGAGGGTTTTCTCCAGGAGTTCCGGATTCCTCCCACACTCCAAAGACGTGCGGGTTTGTAAGCTTATTATTGTCACATGTATCAAGCGACAGTGCAGAGCTTCGTTTTGCATGCTATCCAGACAGATCAGGTATACGAAACATGACATCAAGTCAAACTCAAGTACAATAGATAGAGCAAAAAGGAAGATACAAAGAGTAGAATAAGTTCTCAGCATTGTAGCGCATCCGTTCCACATGTCCAATGTCCGCAATGGGGTACAGGTGAATCGGACAGTACCCTCGCATACAGAAGGACCGTTCAGAAGTCCGATAACAGGACTGTTCTGTGAACTTTTGCCATTTTTTCAGTGCCAAAATGTGATGATACTTGTGTACTGCCTTGGTGAGGTCTGCTGTATGATTTTACCCGGTTGTATACAAAACAAAGCATTTCACTGTATTGATGTACATGAGACAATAAAGTATCATTGAATCATTGAACAGAGGGGGGGGAAGAAGCTGTTTCTGAGTTGGGTGGTGTGTGGTTTTTCAGCTTTTATACATTCTGTCAGATGGGAGCAGGGAGAAGAAAGAATGACCGAGGTGGGACAAGTCTTAGATTATGTTGGGAGATTTTCCGAGGCAAATTGAAGTGTAGATGGAATCAGTGATGGGAAGTCTGGTAAGTGTGCTGGACTGGACTACATCTACAACTCTCTGCAATTTCTTGCGGTCTTGGACAGAACTGTTCTATTCTTTATTATCCCAAACACATGCTGAGTGATAGGATAACTGGTTAAAGTTTATAATCCGTGGAGTGGGTGAGTGATTGGGGAATCGTGGTAGGCACATGAGGGAGAATGGGTTGCGGGGAAGTAATGGAGGGAGTGGGATCGATGGCATTGTCTTGGGGGCCAGGTCTCAACTCAATGGACTAGGGGCCTCCTTCAGTGTTGTGAACAAATATGAGGGGAACTTTTACGGTGTCTGTTAGATTGGGGAAGGCACGGCAGTAAACAAGCAATGGCTAACATTTAGAGAATGAGTACTTTGTTTAAAAATTATTTGTATCCCCTTAAGGCAAAAAAAAACAGGAAAAGTGGTCCAGCCTTGACTCTCAAAGAAGTTAAAGATAGCATTAGATCAAAGGAAAAAATCTTATAATTTTGCCAAAAAGCCCGAGGATTGGGAACATTTCAGAATTCAGCAAAGGAGGTCCAAGGCATTGAAAAGGAAAGGCAAAATAGACGGCAAGATTAGATTTGAAAGAAACATAACATTAGACCGAAAGAGCTTCTATAGATATATAAAATGGAAAAGTCAAGCTGAAGTTAATATGTAAATTGTAAATTGTCCCTATTGTGTAGGATAGTGTTAGTGCACAGGGTGATGGCTGATCGGCGCGGAGTAGGTGGACTAAAGGGCCTGTTTCCGTGCTCTATCTAAAGTCTAAAGCAAGGTCTAAAATTTAAAGTCTAAAGGATATTATTAGTCTTGGTCAATTATTGTCATGTGCACCGAGATACAGTGAAAAACTTTCTTTGCATGCAATCCAATCAAGTCATACAATACAGGAATACAATGAATCCACACACAAGACAACAAGTAGTGCACAGAGAAAAATAATAGAGTGCAGAGTATAGTCTTACAGCATTACAGTGTTACAGTTACAGAGAAAGTGAGTGCAGATTTTTAAAAAGTGCAAGGTCCACAATGAGGTCGGGAGATCGGGACGACACCCTAGCCTAGAAATGTATGGAAATACTAATTAGGCACACTCGTGGCAATAGAAGAATTAAGATTTCAGGTTGAAGTCCATTTGTTCAAATGGAGAACATAGAACAGTACAGTAAAGTACAGGAACAGGGCCTTCAGCCAATAAAGTCCGTGTTGAACATGATGTCTGGTTAAACTAATCTCCTCTGGCTGCCATGATCCATATCCATCCAGACGCTGCATATCTACAAACCTCATAAATGCCACTAACATATCTGCCTCCACCACCATCAACTGGCAGCCTGTTTCAGACGCTCACCACTCTGTGTAAAATGCTCGCCCCGCACCTTCTCCTTTAAATTTCCCCCCTCTCACCTTAAGCTTTGCAAGCGTGAGGACCAGCACCTCAACCTTTGTTGACACATGGCAGCCTCCTGGACTCAATACTGAACTCTGCAACTTCAGGTAACTTGATCAGAGATCCTTTTGTGATGTAGAAACAAGAAAATGACACAAAGTGCTGGAGTAACACAGCAGGTCAGGCAGCATCTCTGGAGAACTCAGATAGGTAAGGTTTCGGGTCAGGAACCTTCTGCAGACTGGGTGTGGGAGAGAAAGCGGGATGGTTTGGGAGGGGTGTTAGAGGTTACCTAAAATTGGAGAATTCAATGTTCCTTCTGCTAGGTTGGAAATTAAAGTGGAATATGTGGTGCTGCTCCTCCAGTTTGCATGTGGCCTCACTCTGGCAGTGAGGAGGCCCAGGACTGGAAGGGCAGCATGGGAAGTGGAAGGGGATTTAAAATGTTTAGCAACTGGGAGTAGGTCTTGGTGGATGGAGCTAAGCTTGCGTGTGGCCTCAGTCTGGAAATGGAGGAGACCTTCACACCTTCCGTGATATTGTCTCAACATGTTTGTTTTAAAACTGTAATAATGTTTTAAACACCATAATAATGAAGGAAATGCAGGAATTAATTAATTGGCTAATGAATTACTAGTCATAGAGGCACAAAGCTATACAGCATGGAAACTTTGGCCCAACCTGTCCACACCCGCCCAAATTGACTAACCGTGCTAGTATCATTTGCCATCGCCTGGCCAATATCCCTCTAATCTTTTCCAATACACGTACCTGTCCAAATGTGTTATAAATTATGAGCGACACCATGATGCAGCGGTAGAGTTGCTGCCTTATAGTGTCAGAGACCGTAACCACAGGTACTGTCTGTATGGAGTTTGTACGTTCTCCCTGTGACCGTGTGGGTTTTCTCTGGGTGCACCGGTTTCCTCCCACATTCCAAAGATGTACAGGTTTTGTAGATTAATTGGTTTTGGTAAGTTGTAAAATTGTCCCTAGTGTGTAGGATAGTGCTAGTATACGGGGTGATCGTTGGTTGGTGCAGACTCGGTGGCCAAAGGACCTGTATCCACACTGTGTCTCAAAGTCTTTAAAAAAAGTCTAAAAATGTCATAATTTTACCTGCTTGTGCCATTCCCTCTGGCAGTTTGTTCCATACATGCACCACCCTCTGTTCATAGAAGTTGCCTGTCAGCTTCTTTTTAAATCTTTCTCCTCCAACTTATACCTTCAAGTTTTAGACCACCCTACCTTGAGGGAAAAACATTGGCCATTCTCTTTACCCATGGCCTCATGATTTTATAAACCTCTATGAGGTCTCCCCACAGCTGCCTGTGCTCCTTGGCAAAAGACCAAGGCTATCCAGCCTCTCATAACTCAAAACCTCCAGACCCAATAACATCCTCGTAAATCTTTTTCCTACCCTTTCCAGTTTAATGATCAGTGGAATACACGAGGCATTGGCAAGGTCAAGCTCACGTGCAAAATGTCGACCACTTGTCAGTGGAAAATATTTGAACAAGCACGTGGGAAACAACATTAAATGTCTCACATTAAACTGCTAGCACTGTTTTAGGTTTAGGTTTATTTATTGTCACGTGTCCCAAAATAGAGTGAAAAGCTTTATTTTACATTCTATCCAAGCAGATCTGATAATACTAACTCTGAATCTAGGTTGTAAACTCAGCAACTACCTGTAGTTTATCAGTTACCAGAATCTCTAGGAAATGTAATTCATGTGAAAATAATCTTAATGTCCACATGAGATGCTGAATTTAAAAAAAGATATTATCTGTGTGTTTTGCATTTACAAGTCTGTTAAGCCACTGTAAGGAAATGAGGAGGAATTTCTTTATTCAGAGGCTGGTGTATCTGTGGAATTCATTGCCACAGACATCTGTGGAGGCCAAGTCATTGGGTACTTTTAAGTTGCAGTTTGACAGATTAGTTTGAGTGTCAAGGGTTATGGGGTGAAGGCAGGAGAATGGGGTGAAGGCAGGAGAATGGGGTAGAGAGGGAAAGATATATCAGCCATGATTGAATGGTGGAGTAGACTCGAAGGGCCGAAGGGCCTACTTCTGCTCATTTGATTTATGAACTTATGACTTTATGCAAATGCAAGCTTCATTGTTCCGTTGTCGGTACATACGACATTTAAACATCCTTGGCATTCTTGAGTCAAACCTGCCACAACATCATGATGAATCTGTTTAATCTCCAGAGATGCTACTTGACCCGCTGAGCTACTCCCGCACTTTGTGTCTTTTTTTGTAAACTAGCATCTGCAGTTCCTTCTGTCTAACTCTACTGATGCCCTCACCACAATCTAATTACTCAGAATCTGCCTGACTCACTGGCTACCTATCCAAGTTCTCCAGAGATGCTGAGTGACCTGCTGAGTTACTCCAGCACTTTGTGTCCTTGTGTGTGTTAACCAGAATCTGCAGTTCCTTGTTTCTTCACTTTTAACTTGGCTTATTGAACTCTACGTTTAGCAGTCTGACTATTTTAAGTCCTGGTATACGCTTTTAATTTTCTAAATCTATTGGTTCAGCCCCTGGGATGGGAAGGAGGGGTGGAGGGAAGGGAATTTATTCCTTCCACACTATGAATCAACACTTTAGTTTCATAGCCTTTGCTCCTTTGACGTACCAAATGGCATGATGCTGCTTTTGTTCCATGTTGTTTATCCTCTAGGAGGCCTGGACCTATGTTATCTGATCAACGTTAGATACAAGAGTGCTGGAGTAACTCAGCAGGTCAGGCAGCATCTCTGGAGAGAGCGGATGAATGACGTTTCGGGTCGGGACCCTTCTTCAGACCCTCCTTCCCGAAACGTCTATATCATTCTCAGGATATGGATATTTCTAACAAGATCACCATTGTATTAAGAGACAGGATGCCCCAGATGCCTCAGATCATTTTTAAATTGCAGGTCTTAAGATTCAATCACATTGGTGTGGGACTGAAGACAACCATTCCACACCTGGTAACGATTGCTGGTTTGCTTGCTAAAGGACATCACAGAATCATTTCTGTGTGTACAACTATCCAATGGCCTCATGAACACAAACTAGTTTTCTTTTTCCACAAACCTTTCTAAACTAAATTCATATTCTCAAACTGCCGCAAAGGGCTTTGAACTGGATTACTGGCCTGGCCTTAATTAAGCAATCATCACAGTGCAGAATTGTACAGTGATAGTAACGGTGGAAACTGCCCATGTAAATATGCACCTTCTCTCACTGTTGGGACCTGAATGTTCTATGTGTGGGTGGAGAATCCTGGGAGGGTAGAAATTCAGTGCCAGCATTACAGAGCTATATTGTTAGCTTCTGTGTCGAGTCATTTATTCTGGAAACCTTTACAGGGAGTTTGTGCAAATATAGTATCTTTCTAATGGGTAGATTGATAACTTTCAATTAAGATGCTTCAATGTTGATTGGGTGAGTGATGTTAGGTTTAGATTTGGATTTGGGTTTAAGTTTATTATTATCGCATGTACCGAGGTACAGTGAAGAGCTTTGTTTTGCATTCCATCCAAACAAATCAGATATTCTCTACTTATGCCCCTGTCCCACTTAGGAAACCTGAACGGAAACCGCTGGATACTTTGCGCCCTGCCCAAGGTTTCCGTGTGGTTCCCGGAGGTTGCAGGTGGTTGCTGGAGGTTGCAGGTAGTGGAAGCAGGTAGGGAGACTGACAAAAACCTCCGGTACCTCCGGGAACCGCACGGAAACCTTGGGTGGGGCGCAAAGTCTCCAGAGGTTTCCATTCAGGTTTCCTAAGTGGAACAGTGGCATTAAATACAATGGAGTCAAATTAAAGTACAATGGATAGAGCAACGAAGAAGGTACAGAGTGCAGAATATAGTTCTCAGCATTGTAGCGCATCAGTTCCATCAACCAACTATAATTTCCACAATGAGGTAGAGGTGAATCAGACAGTACCCTAGCTAATGGAAGGACCATTCAGGAGCCTGATAACAATAGGTAAGAAGCAGCTCCTGAATCTGGCAGTGTACTTTCAAGCTTCTGTATCTTCTGCCAGACAGGAGCATGAATGAGTTATCAGGAAAGAATGAACATTCTAGAGTGTTGCTTATGATTTGATTTTGATAGTATAGAGGATTTTTTTTTACAAGTAAATTGAAAAGCTGGAGTGGGCATCACAGATCTGTGACACAGAGGGTTTGATGGTATAAGATAGTAAGATTAAACGAGAACTTACCAGTTCGAAGTTTGATCGTTATTTTATGAGGAGTACGTTGAGGGAATACGTGAAGAACCCCGCCAGGACGCATGCGTGTCATTCTTCAAAGCAGCGGTGTGAAATCACAGATAACTGTAATGACTGAACATAGTAAGATTAGAGAAGAAAATACCAGTTGAGTATATGATCAAGGGTGGGAGCGGAGGGCACGTATTCCCTCAAAGTACTCCTCATAAAATAACGATCAAACTTCGAACTGGTAAGTTCTCGTTTAATCTTACTATTTTACTTCGGAGTCACGTGAGTGACTACGTGAAGATTTCAAAGTTCTGTGATTTAATGCCGTGGAAACGAGTCCATGCATCACATCTGCCTTAATTGACTGTGGGAGGAATTGTGTTAACATGTTTAGACATGAATCCAACATTAAAATCCATGATAAATTGTTAACAACAAATTATAGCCCCTATTTATGGGGTGAAATTATATTACAGAACTTAAAATTGGCTCTGCAAAGTTCCAGTTTAACTGCTGGTTTGTGGTAGAATAGTTGGAACATTTTCCCCTGATCCATCCTGCTGTCTCGAGGATTTGGTTCATTGGTACATCCAACTCCATAGCTGCCGATGTAGTTGCAGCCCTGGTGGAATAAGATTTGAATATGTTAGTATCCACCCCAGCTGTTGTTAAAACCTGTTTCAGCCATCTGGAAATAGTTTGAACCGACACTTTTTTGTGGGTTTGTTTGTGGCTGATTAGTAGTGCCATCTCATAGCCTCAGATGTTTTTGGTGTTCTCCATATAGAACAATAATTGTCTTATTATACAGACACGATATCTGTAGGGTAATCCCTAAATTCTATTTTGAGGCCTGATGATCCCGGTCTGTTCTGTTTGACTAATTCGTAATATGAAACGTTATATTACTGTTGAAGAAGTCATATAGTCCAGCCTTAACTTATGTACGACTGTACCCTTAGTGCCGTGACCAAAGCCATCAGCATGACTGTTTTGTGCGTCAGTCTTTGCAGGGACAGAGCTGTTGCTGGAGACCAATTCCTTAGCAACGTTAGGGCAATACTCATATCCCATTTAGAGAGTACCTGGTTCTTGGGGAATTGATATTAAAAATTCCCCTCATAGGTTTGGTTACCAGGGGTGAGTCCCAACAGAATGACGCTCTGATCCTCGCCATAGATATGTTGATAGGGCACTTCTGGCTCAGTTAATGGCACTGTAACTGAGCCCCTCATCATAATGGAGGCCTGCCAGGAATTCGAGTACAGATGTTATGTTCATCAAACTGTAGGTGATGTTGTTTCTGTGACAATATATCTCCCATTCCCTGATGTATACCAGATATAGTTTTTGGTGGACTGTCTGTGGCCCGCTGAGATAATGTTCAATGTTCGGTCCGCCAGTCCCAGTTGCAGTAGAGGTTTCTTTTAGACTCTACAATATGATAGGATTGTTGTTTTTGACATGGATGGGTTCCACTGTTACGGGATGAACCAATAATCTGGTTGTTTCAGGATGGTGATGCATGGTTAAAACCCATGTTGAGTATCACAGGGAACCATGGTTAAGTAGGCCAATCGGCACTACCAATTAACAGACGCTGAGTCTTGTTGTATTTTTCGTAATACCCGACTGATGATGCAGAAAAGGAGAGAATGCATAGATAAACAATTGCCCTCTTAATGCAGTGAAAAGCATCTGT
Source organism: Amblyraja radiata (assembly GCF_010909765.2). Taxonomy (NCBI): domain Eukaryota; kingdom Metazoa; phylum Chordata; class Chondrichthyes; order Rajiformes; family Rajidae; genus Amblyraja; species Amblyraja radiata. Next base: position 53,826,921 of record NC_045956.1, on the reverse strand, counting down.
CCCTGCTGTCCCAGGGTCTGGTTCCCAAGAAACACAGTTTGGTGATTAAGTCTTATTTTATTGAATTTGCGTGACCTGATGTCTGTCACTGAATTTTGGGTTACCTGGTAGGTAAGTAGTTGATATTCCAATATTTCTCTGGATACACCATTACCAAATTGTATTAGTCAGATTGTCACTTTGTAGTCTAACATGCTGGTGATTTATCCCAGAGCAGTATGACTTTAGGCCATAGAACGCACCCCACATTTCCAGGTAGTTTATGCCCAATGTCTGTGATAATGATGCCTCCTGTGCCTTTCATCTACCGCCACAGATGGAGATGGAAATTGGTAGTACCCCAACCAAGTGCACTGGCATCAGTTTGTAGCACCACTAAGGGTTTGCTGATAACGATAGGGTTGGAACAATGCCGAATGTTATCCCTCCACCATTTTAATTCCATAAGCTTTGATTGGTGGCTTATTGGTCTGTCGAAATGACCAGTATTAACTTTGAGTGTTTGTATTTTTGCCCTTTGTAGATTTTTGGTAATACAAAGGTCCAAATTGTGTGGCTGGAAAGGCAGACACTATATGCCAATTATACTTGCTACCAATCTGATAGACGGTTCACTGATGTCAGTGAGGTTGTTGCAGGCCTCAGTTAAGACTGTAGTGTTTAATCTGGCCGGTGCGGGTCGAAGTCGGGCACAGCTGTTCCCTTACGGGTGATTCCTGTGCCGCCGGCCGCTGCTGGCGTCCGCAACTCCGCGGTCTTCCTCCGCCAGCTTTGTCGCAGCTCTGGTCGACTTCTTTGCCTTGTGCATGTTTCCCCCACCTGTAGAACAGTATGGGAACAATAAAGACCGCAGTATCACTTACCTGCAGGTCCAGGCTTAAAACTTGCCGTTGTTTGCACAGCTCTCCTTGTTTCCCCACCTGTGTAACAGTATGGGGAGAATAAAGACCGCAGTTTCACTTACCTGCAGGTCCAGGTTTAAACTGTCACTACGGGGGAACGTCGTTCCACCCCGCCTCCTGCCGTTTCGACTTGTCAAAGTCGACGGCCCCATTCTGAATAGTCTCCCGCCCGGCCGTGGTGTTCTGGCCGGCGCGGGACCAAAAGTCGGCACAGCTGATCCCACTTACGGGGCTTGTGCCTTCAGCTGCTGCTGGCTCCCGCAACTTCGCGGTCCTCCCCAGCCAGCTTCACATCGCAGCACTTGTGGACACTATTTTGTCCAGCTTCCCCCCCCCCCGTGTAAAAACAGCGCGGGGACAAACACTACCGCAGAGTAAATCACTTACCTGCAGGTCGCGGTTTCAAACTTACCGCTGCGGGGGAACGCTCCACCCCGCCTGTCGTTTCGCATATGTGAAAGTGATATGACACGCATGCGTCCTGGCGGGGTTCTTCACGTAGTCACTCACGTGACTCCGAAGTAAAATCATTGTTGCTTCTGGTCATTGAAGCATACAGCACACAAAAAGGCCTTTGTGCAAAAGATTTTTGTGCATACATAATACCCACCTTTTGCTTTATAACTTTCCCATTGACAGTAGGATGTGACAACCTCCAGAATTGCAACATGTGGTACATTTTGATACTCACCATCATTGTGGATCTCTCCAATTCCAAAACCAACCACAAAACCTAAACGGATACTGATTGAAGTTCATTCCAGGGAATAGCTTGCAGACATTCCAAGGCTCGAATTTTTTGGGTTGCAAGTCTCAATTGCATTTGGATGACTGAGAAGCCATCACTTACTGGGCCATTAATCAGCTTAAAAACCTCCTGCACTGATGGGATTATCTCCAAAAAAGAAGATTCTGGTTTGAGTGTGGAAGCTGCTTTGGAAGAATTACATGAACTGGAATGTTTCTTAATATCCTTGAGGAATATTGGAATTGATGGATGAAAAGGGGTCTATTTAGAGTCAAAGAATAATGCAGCAAGGAAACAGGCATATAGTCCCACCATAACCATGCCAATGATCAAATGGCCACTACACTTATCAAGTACCTTTCAATGTTATACCTTTCCACTAAAAGTTGTACCCTTTATCTGTGCACTGTGGATGGCTTGATTGTATTCATGTATAGTCTAAAAGTCATACAGCATGGAAACAGGCCCTTCGGCCCAACTTGCCCACACCAACCAACATGTCCCATCAACACTAGTTTGGCCCATATCCCTCTATACCTATACTTTTAGGGACGACAGATGGCACAATGGGCTAAGTGTTCGGCTGGCAACCGGAAGGTAGCCGGTTCGAATCCTGCTTGGAGTGCATACTGTCGTTGTGTCCTTGGGCAAGACACTTCACCCACCTTTGTCTGTGTGTGAATGTGTGTGAGTGATTGGTGGTGGTCGGAGGGGCCGTAGGCGCAGATTGGCAGCCACGCTTCCGTCAGTCTGCCCCAGGGCAGCTGTGGCTACAGAAGTAGCTTACCACCACCGAGTGTGACTGAGGAGTGAATGAATAATGCGATGTAAAGCGCCTTGAGTATTAGAAAGGCGCTATATAAATCCCATCCATTATTATTATTATTATTATTATCCATGTACCTGGCTAAATGTTTCTGAAAGGTTTTTTCTCTGACTGGATAGCATGGCAAGCAAAAGCTGTACCTTGGCATACGTGACAATAATAAACTAAACTAAACTATCTATACTAATCTCATTTTCCAGCCTTTGGTCAGTACCCTTCTATGCTTTTGCAATTCAAGTGCTTATTCAGATACCTTTCCGATGTTGTGTTAGTATTTACCTGCACACTTCTCAGGCGGTGTTCCAGAGTCCAACCACTCTCTGGGTGTAAACCTCTTCCTCAGTTCCCTGTAAACCTCCTACCCTAAACCCGTGTCCTCTACTTATATATACCGCAGCCATAGTGAAAATTCTCCCACCATCTGTTCAAGCTGTGCCTGCATAATTTTGATAATTTCTATCAAATGCCTCTGACTCCAAAGAAAACAAACACAGTCTGTCCAGAAATACAAGAGACCACAGATGCTAGAACCTTGAACAAAAAAATAGTGCTGGTAAACTCAACGGGTCAAGCAGCATCTGGGAAGGGAAGGACAGGTGGCATTTCAGGTTGGGATTCTCCTTCAGACTGATTCAGTTTCTATTCTAATCCAAAACATACACCCCAAGAAATATCCGAGGAAATCTCCATGGAATCCTCTCCAGTTAATTATATTCTTTCCATACCATTGTTATCAGAACAGTACTCCTTGGATTTGCTGTTTTACCATTCATCCTTATGGGAATACATTAGTCCTGAACTCTATTTTTCTTTAGAATTACATATAGACCTACCTGCAAGTAACTGCTTCCAGTTTACTTTTGCCATATCTTGTCTTATGTTATTGAAATCAATCTTTTTCACAAAGTCAGCATCTTAGTTGTCAATGTAGTCATCCATTTTGCATATTTGCAGAGGTTTAATACAACTAAAGGGCTTGCTCGTCCATTTCAGAGTGTAGTTACGAGTCATAGAGAGTCATGGTCATACAGCACGGAAACAGGACCCATGCTGACCAAGTTGTTCCATCTACACCAGTCCCATTTGCCTGTGTTTGGCCCATATCTGTCAAAATCTTTCCCATCCATGTACCTGTCCAAATGTTTTTAAATGTTGTTGCCGTACCTACTTCAACTACCTCCAGATGTTTCTTTATAACGGTCAACAATGGTGGTTCAGGATCATTAGTTTAGTTTAATTTAGAGATACAGAGTAGAAACTGATTCCATATTTGGCCCACTAACCCTGTGCCGACCAGTGATACCTGTGCTCTAGCACTATCCTACATACTAGGGACAATTTTCCAAAGCCATTTCACTTACAAACCTGTATGTCTTTGGAGTGTGGAAGAAAACCAGAGCACCCGGGGAACATGTGGTCACAGGGAGTATGCACAAACTCTGTACAGACAGCACCAGTAGTCAGGATCGATCCCAGGTCTCTTGCGCTGAAAGGTAGAAACATTACCGCTGTACCACCGTGCCACCCCTAACATTATTAAGCTTTTTTATTCCAGAGTTAAAAATCAAATCGCCATCTGCTGAAGTGGGATTTGAACCCCTGGTCCCCAGGACTTTGCCCTGGGCCAGTGATAATGCCATGGCCTGCCCCGCTCACTTACTCTACCACCATTGCATAGTTACAGTTGTTTGGACCATCCACAGGATGCACGGTAACAACTCACCAAGAATCCTGAGGCAGGATCTTCCAAACCCAGGACATCGGCCAGCTAAATGGACAAAGGCAGCAAAAGCATGGGAAGTGCGTAGGAAGGAGCTGGTTTAAACCGAAGATGGACACAAAAAGCTGGAGAGACTCAACGGGTCAGACAGCATCTCTGGAGAAAAGGAATAGGTGACGTTTCAGGTCGAGACCCTTCAACACCATTTCAGGAATCTGCCCTCCAAGCCACACTCCTTTCTGATTGGAAATATACTATCATTCCTTCACTGTTGCTGGGTCAAATGTCTGCAGTTCTCTTCGGAACAGCATTGTGGGCATATCCATGGCTCAAGGCCTGCAACGGCTCAATGAGAAAGCTCACCAGCACTGTCTCAAGAGCAATTAGGAATGGGTAATTAAAGACTGGCTCAGACTGCAAAGTCTGCAACCATCAATTTAAATAAAAGTGCTGTTCGCCTAAAAACAACTATAATAGGGTTAGTGTTGCAAACAACACCAAATAAACACCTAAACAATATCTAATCATTGAAATAATTCTCTGTCAAGATATAAAACAGAACAATAATCTCTCCTGTCCAGGCATGGACAGTGATCGAAACAAAATATTCCAAATATCAACAGTTCCTTTCAAATGTGTGACAACTTCTTGGAATGGCTAGCACATTATCAACTAGCAGAGAACCAATATATTCCTGATCAAAACACAGTGCCAAAGGTACTCAGCAGATCTGGCTGCATCTGGGGTGGGACTGAAGAAGGGTCCCAAACCAAAATGTCAGCTTTCAATTCCCTACCCAGGTGCAGAGTTCCTCCAGCACTTTGTGCTTTGGTATAGATTTCAGCATCTGCTGTGTTTAGCATCTCCAATATCTTCCTGAGGTTCCATGAAGATCATTGAGGCAAGGACGTTCACACTTTCCAGCTCCACTGATTGGCGTAGGTTTCCGTCTGGCTCAAGGCTCTTGAAAACATGGCAGCCCCACTTGCACACAGCAGATTCCCAGCTTCACTGGCAACCTCCAGTTGGATGGATGTCACCAAGTCTAAGGCAGTGAAGGCAAAAGCAGTAAAGCAACCGATAAAGAGTTAGCAAATTTTAAATAAGTTTATATAATATTTTTAATTTAGTTTAGAGATACAGTGTGCAAACAGGCCCTTTGGCCCACCAATGGTCACCCCATACACTAGTTCTATCCTACACACCAGGGACAATTTACAGAAGCCAATACACCTACAAACCTGCACGTCTTTGGAATGTGGGAGGAAACCGGAACACCCAGAGAAAACCCAGGCAGTCACAGACAGAACGTACAATAGACAATAGGTGCAGTAGGCCAATCGGCCCTTCGAGCCAGCACCGCCATTCACTGTGATCATGGCTGATCATCCACAATCAGATCCTGCCTTCTCCCCATATCCCTTGACTCCGCTATCTTTAAGAGCTCTATCTAACACTCTCTTGAAAGCATCCAGAGAATTGGCCTCCACTGCCTTCTGAGGCAGAGAACTCCACAGATTCACAATTCTCTGGGTGAAAAAGTTTTTCCTCATCTCCGTTCTAAATGGCCTACCCCTTATTCTTAAACTGTGGCCCCTGGTTCTGGACTCCCCCAACATCGGGAACAGGTGTCCTGCCTCTAACGTGTCCAATCCCTTAATAATATTATATGTTTCAATAAGATCCCCTCTTATTTATTGCGTATTGCGTTCTTTTTACTATTGCTGTATGGTAACTCAAATATCACTGTACCTTAATTGGTGCATGTGACAATAAATGTGAACTTGAACTTGAACTCATCTTTCTAAATTCCAGAGTGTACAAGCACAGTCGCTCCATTCTTTCAACATATGACAGTCCTGCAATCCTGGGAATGAACCTCGTGAACCTACGCTGCACTCCCTCAATAGCAAGAATGTCCTTCCTCAAATTTAGAGACCAAATTTGCACACAATACTACAGGTGTGGTCTCATTAAAGCCCTGTACAACTGTAGAAGGACCTCTTTGCTCCTATACTCAACTCCTCTTGTTATGAAGGCCTACATGCCATTAGCTTTCTTCACTGCCTGCGTTACCTGTATGCTTACTTTCAGTGACTGATGAACAAGGACACCCAGATCTCATTGTACTTCCCCTTTTCCTAACGTGACACCATTCAGATAATAATCTGCCTTCCATTCTTGCCACCAAAATGGATAACCTCATATTTATCTGCATTAAACTGCATCTGCCATGCATCTGCCCACTCATCCAACCTGTGCAAGTCACCCTGCATCCTCATAGCATCCTCCTCACAGTTCACACTGCACCCCAGATTTGTGTCATCTAAAATTTGCTAATGTTACTCTTAATCCCTTCATCTAAATCATTAATGTATATTGTAAATTACAAAGTCCATACGTCAGAATGAAACCTAGGTCCCTGGCGCTATAAGACAGCAGCTCAACTGTGCCACCGTTAAGTACTGTGCATTGTATCAACAGTTTGCTGTCACCCCACTGACATCAATATGAATGAAAATTAGGTGGATGCATCGTGGGGCGTGGGTAATATTGCCAAATTGTTACCCAATACTGCCTTAAAATTTAAATGGAGGCCTTCATTTTCTTGCCTTTGATCTTTCCAGGAAGCTTCAGCTGAAGATAAGTACGAAATTAGCGCAGTTTTTGTGCCTCCTTCAAGTTTCCATCTAATATAATTTATGTAGGGTTTATTTCCTTAAAAGGTTTCCGTGTGATCCATTCGACAGGAATCTTGACTCCAAAACAATAATGTGATCTTTTGCTCAGCTAGTGATTCAATCATCAACATCTTTATTCCAGCATCACAACCTTGCTTCAAATCTCACTCCCTGTTACATTTGTGGAGGCTGGTGCTGTGGATATGATCTCTAATATGGGATTAATGGATTGCTTTCTTTATATACCATCACTGTCTCAGCCCCCGTTACATTAAACATCGGGACTGTCTCAGCAAGATTTGGGTCTGACCATTTATTTCAGTAAAAGCAAGTCTAATTTTGCAAAGGAGCAGCAATGTACATTCATGGGACTACCACAGCCCCTGACGGTACAGTAACTGGCAGAGCCTTAGAGGGTGTGGCTCAACTTCTGGGAGTACAGGTACACGGTTACCTGAAAGTGGAGCGTTTCATGGACAATATGGTGAAAAAGGCACTTAGTACGCTTGCCTTCATTGGGAAGGAGGACAGACACAAAAGGAGGGAACAATTCAGCAGACCAGGCAGCTTCTCTGGAGAAAAGGAAAAGATAATGTTTTGGGTTGAAACCCTTCTTCAGAAGGGCTGGAGTAATTCAGCGGGTCAGGTGGCATCTCTGGAGAAAAGGACAATAGACTATAGGTGCAGGAGTAGGCCATTCGGCCCTTCGAGCCAGCACCGCCATTCAATGTGATCATGGCTGATCGTCCAGAATCAGTACCCTGTTCCTGCCTTCTCCCCATATCCCCTCACTCCGCTATCTTTAAGAGCCATATCTAGCTCTGTCCTGAAAGTATCCAGAGAATCAGCCTCCACCGACCTCTGAGGCAGAGAATTCCACAGACTCACAACTCTCTGTGTAAAAAAGTGTTTAATCTCCGTTCTAAATGGCTTACCCCTTATTCTTAAACTGCGGTCCTTGGTTCTGGACTCCCCAACATTGGGAACATGTTTCCTGCCTCTAGCGTGTCCAAACCCTTAATAATCTTGTATGTTTCAATAAGATATCCTCTCATCCTTCTAAATTCCAGAGTGTACAAGCCCAGCTGCTCCATTCATCCAGCATATAACAGTCCCGACATCCTAGGAATTAACCTTGTGAACCTACGCTGCACTTCCTCAATAGCAAGAATGTCCTTCCTCAAATTTGGAGACCAAAACTGCACACAGAAGGGTCTCAGCCCAAAACATCACCTCTTCCTTTTCTCTAGAGATGCTGCCTGGCCCGCTGAGTAGCTCCAACCTTTTGAGCCTGTCTTTGTTTCAAACCAGCATCTGCAGTTTCTCCCAACACATTTTGTCTACTTCATTCGGAAGGATATGGAGTACAAAAGTTGGGACATCACATTACAACTATACGTCTTTGGTGTGATGACTCTTCGAATACTGTGCGTGAATCTGGTCACCAAGCTAATGAAAGGATGTCACTAAATTAGGAATGGATGAAAAATAAATGTATGATCTTTGATGTTATCCGGGTTTGCAGGATTGAGTTACAGGGAGAGAAATTGGATAGGCTAAGATTTTTTCCTTGGAGCGTTGGAGGCTGAGGGGTGACCTTATTGAAATGTACAAGATCATGAGGGACATGGATCCAGTGAACACTCACACAGTCGTTTTCCCCCAGGGCAGAGGATTCTCAAACTGGAGGGCATGGGCTTAAGGTGCGAGGGAAAAAATTAAGAGGGATCTCATGGAAAACCTTTTTCATTGAGAGGGTGGTCCATATCTGGAATTATCTGGTAGAGTGCTTACAATTATGACTTTTAAAGGACATTTTGATAGATGTAGGGATAGGAAGGTTTTAGAGGGCTATGGGCCAAATACAGGCAAACAGGACTAGTCTAGTATCTCAAAGCAGTGTGAGGTACAATGAAGTATTGATATAAAACCTTACGGCACACTCAGTCCTTAAAGCTACACACATTATTACCACAGATTTCCATCAAAATTCTCAGCCTCAGACACAAAGGGTATTAATAACACCATTTAAATCCAAGCCTTCTGAAACAAAGATACAAGTAATAAACTTTAGTCAAGAATTGCCCCATAACATCGAGAACATTGTCAAAGATAACATTGCCAACAGAATAACACTGCCCAGTGGAACAATGAAGAGTCAACCAAGAATTATATTGGTCCAGTCTCCAGACTTTAACCCACAATCATTTTACCCAGAGAGTGGTGAATCTGTGGAATTCTCTGCCACAGAAGGTAGTTGAGGCCAGTTCATTGTCTATATTTAAGAGGGAGTTAGATGTGGCCCTTGTGGCTAAGGGGATCAGGGGGTATGGAGAGAAGGCAGGTACAGGATACTGAATTGGATGATCAGCCATGATCATATCGAATGGCGGTGCAGGCTCGAAGGGCCGAATGGCCTACTCCTGCACCTATTTTCTATGTTTCTATGTTTCTATGACCCAGAAGCAAGAATGCCACCAATTGAGTCTCAGATGTCTATGAGTTTCACATTGGTGAATGCTGTCAAGTCTTGCCCAATGTCTATTTTTTAAGCAACATTGGTAACACTTAGGGCAGCACAATGGTATAGTGGTAGCATTGCTGCCTTAGAGCACCAGAGACCCGGGCTCGATCCTGACTATGGTCCCAGGTGCTCCGGTTTCCTCCTACACTCTAAAGACTGGCAGGATTGTAGGTTAATTGGCCTCTGTAAATTGTAAATTGTCCCTAGTGTGTAGGATTGTGCTAGTTTATGGGGTGATCGCTGGTCGGCATGGGTTTGGTGGAACAAAGGGCCTGCTTCTATGCCGTATCTCTAAAGTCTAAGGTAAAGTATAAAAACATGCAAACTTGTCATTATTACAATCCTCTCAGTGGGAAACTGGGGTGTACTGAGTAATCGCACTATAATGGCACTTTTTAGGCATGCTGGAGCTATTAAAAACACTAAATAAAATAACTTTTTTTTTTTGCTTGCTTGTTTAGTGACTTGTCAGAAGAAATAATCTTTTCCCATTCTGTTTATTAAAACTTCACATCCGTAAAAATACCCCTTTTCATTAACCCAGCCAGTTACTCAGTTATTCCAGCCATCTGCCCCAAACACAAAGAGCCAGCCATGCTAGATGCTTAGCTGATGAATACAAGCCCCTTCCTCTCTGCCAGGAGTAATATCTCACGTTACTCTTCAAAACATGTTTTGCCAACACTGGTGTTATTCGACCCCTGTTCATTTCAGGATGAGAACCTGGGATTAATTTTCTCAGTGAGTAGTCGAGGCAGATATCATGAAGAAGAAAGGATACAAAGTACTGGTGTAACTCATTGGGTCAGGCGTGGAGAACATGGATAGGCGACGTTTCGGATCGGGACCCTTCTTCAGTCTGGAGAAGGGTCCCAACACGAAACGTCACCTACTCAAGTCACCTATCCAAGTCACAAGGGATGCTGCCTGACCGGCTGAGTTACTCCAGTACCTTGTGTCTTTTCTTATAAACCAGCATCTGCAGTTCCTTGTTTCTGCATTTAAGAGAAAGCTGGTGAAGCTTGAGTGAAAGGAAGGGAAGGACAAGCTGATAGTTTGAAATGAAATTAAGAAGGAAAAAGATGACGGTGCAAGAACAGCAGCCTAAACCAACTGGATCAAGCAGCTTATCTCTAAAGTGTAAATCGCATGTATGACAGTGGCTCTAAAGCTTCTTGATCCGCAGACAAAAATTGATCAAGTATTTCAACTTACGACCTATGTTTTAAGATAGCATGATAAATTAATTGATAACTTTTCAAAATAATTTGAGTTTTCAGTACACTTTATTTTGACCTAACAGCTGTCCCATACAGAACAGTAAATGAAAGCATTAAAAAACAGATTCACCAGATGTTATCTGAGGGATCTCAGGAGCAACCTTTTTCACTCAGAATGTGGTCAGTATCGGCAATGAGAGGAAGCGATAGAAGCATTTACAATGAGGAATTTGGAGAGGTATATGGATAGGAATGAATTAAAGGGCCAAATGCAGGCAAACAGTACTAGCCCAGTATGTCAAGTACAATGATATATTGATATAAAACCTCATGGCACACTCAGTCATTAAAGCTACACATATTATTACCGCAGATTACAATAAAAATTTAAAGTTACACAAAGGCTGTCCATAACGCTATTTAAATCCAGTCCTTCTGAAACAAAGATGTGAGTGATAAACTTTTTTTTTTCACTTAAATTTTTATTGATTTTTAAGAGATATATGCTAAAGTGCAATACCATCACCATAAATAAAACAAAATAAGAAAAACAGCAATCAAAATAAAAAAATAAGTAGATAGGGGAAAAAAAAGAAATAAATAAAATAAATAATTGGAATAAGACCGTGGTGAGTGATAAACTTGAATCAAGAATTGATCAAATTAAATCAGTGAAAACAAAATTAAAGCATAAAATATAATATTTGTGGCCCCATCCTGGCCCAATTTTGGGTTTAGCCAGAGATTGGGAACGAGCAATGTGTAATGAGAATGGCCAAAGTGCATTGCATTATGGTTAAAATAAAACAACTATAGGTCTAAAACTCAGGATGTCAAGAGAGATTTATCATTCTAGTCATTTGTTATTAAGAAGGATATAATTCTTTTCAAAATAATTTGTCCCGGTTATTTTTTTATCGACCAAGAATGTGATGGCATCTCCCTGTATGTTTCTCCTACAATCATTACACTGGTTTTCACAGCACAGCAGTGTTCTGCATTCCAGCTCAGTACTTTAATTATTCACAAGCCACGGCCACCAGCCCAGTCCGGCCCAGTCCAGCCCTACCTGCCAAGCCAAGCTCATCAGATGTAAAACTGACACATATAAATTTCTCCATCTTGGTCCCATCTGTAAATATCATGATCCAATGACATTTTTTCTCTCCCATTTCCCTGGCATGCAAACGTACTCAGCCAAAAGTAGTTTCAAATGTATTCATTCAATAAGCACCCAGCAGAGCGGATAATTGTTCGAACATGATTTCCATGTTGTCACTGACAGTAGATTTTCTCCCATATGTTGACCAGGGACGCCATACTTCCATTAATAATCAGCAGCCATGCTCCTTTCCTCCCAGAATTATAACTAGAAAACTTTCCTCTGCTGGTGATCTGACAATGGCCATTCCAATTCTCAGCTCAAACCTCAAGCACCTCAGTCATGTTCGCTGGGGCCATGGGAAACTGGAAACGCATTGGCATTTGGAGCAGAACACATCATACGACCATAAGACATAGGAGCAGAATTAGGCCATTTGACCCATCGAGTGTCCACTACCATTCGATCATGGCTGATCTATTTCTTCCCTCAACCCCATTCTCCTGCCTACTCATCATAACCTTCGACACCCTGACTAATTAAGAGCCTATCAATCTTTACTTTAAAAATGACTTGGCCTCCACAGCCGTCTGTAGCAATAAATTCCATAGATTCACCACCTTGTGACAAAAGACAATCCTCCTCTTCTCTTTTCTAAAGTTATGTCCTTTTATTCTGAGGCTGAGGGTCCTCTGTTCCTAGACTCTCCCACTACTGATTACATCTACCCCATTGTGGACATTGGACTTTGTCAATGGACTGATGCTCTACAATGCTGAGAACTATATTCAGCACTTTGTATCTTCCACATGACTTTATGTTTGTACTTGATTTTATTTATGTATCATATATCTGATCGTTTAGATAGTATGCAAAACAAAGCTTTTCACTACACCTCGGTAACGTAACAATAATACAACTAAAGCTAAACCTATTGATTGAAAGATGCAACATGGAAACAGGCCATTTGTCTCAGCAGGTCCACACCGACCATCAATCACGTATTCTATGCTATCCTATTTTCTCATCTACTCCCTACACATTAGGGGCAATTGATAGAGGCCAATTAACCTACAAACTTGCATGTCTTAGGGATGCCAGAGGAAACCAGAGCACCCTGTGAAACCCACATAGTCACAGGGAGAACGTGCAAACTCCACACAGATTGAGTTGGGTCTGGAGCCCAGTGCTTGAAACAATTCTGGAAGCAGAGCTTCTCTTGCAACTAAAATATGCGTGCATAAGCACTTAAATCGATGCAACCTCTGAAGGCTATAGACCAGGATGTTGCTTGGATCAGAGGCCTTTAGTTGTGTGGAGTGTTTGGTTAGACTGGGCTTGTTTTCCCAGGAGCGAAAGAGGATGTTGGGAGACTTAATAGAGGTACATAAAATTAACCGGGGAATAGATAGTGGAAAATCTTTTTTCCCATGGTAGATGTATCAAAATCAAGAGGACATCGATTTGAGTTGAGAGGAAAAAGTTTTAAAGGGGATATGAGGGGAAAGTGCTTCACACAAAATGAGTTTGACATCTGTAATTTACTGCCAGGGAAATGATAGAAGGCTTAGGCAGTTCGGCATGTCCCCAACACCCATCTGACCAACTTTTTCAGATGCGCAATAGAAAGCATTTTATCAGGATGCATCATAGCATGGTTTGGGAACAGCTCCATTCAAACACTACCTCATTGGAGACCCTCGGACTATCTTTAATCAAACTTTACTGGACTTTATCTTGCACTAAACATTATTCCCTTTATCATGTATCTGCACACTGCGGACTGCTCAATTGTAATCATGTATAGTCTTTCCGCTGACTGGTTAGCATGCAACAAAACATTTCACTGTACCTCGGTACACGTGACAATAATTTAAACTAAACTAAGCTAAACTAATGTGTAGGACGGAACTGCAGATGCTGATTTAAACCGAAGATAAACTCAAAAAGCAGGAGTAACTCAGCGGGACGGGCAGCATCTCCAGAGAGAAGGAATGGGTGACATTTCAGGTCGAGATTCCTTCTCTCCGAAAGATGCTGCCTGTCCCGCTGAGTTATTCCAGTTTTTTGTGTCTCTTAAGCTAAACTAATGGCCATTTTCCCACATTAGAACCGTGACTACACCTCAACACGTTCTCGTTGGCTGTGAAACATTTTGGGGGGAGTGCCAGGATGATGAGAGGTCCAAGTTCTTTCTTGATCTGCCATCAGTCTCTGGAACTTGTGATCCCAGCTTCAAGCCCTCAGCAGCCCTGCCACCTGCAGAGGAACCTCGCCCTGGTTGGTCTGACTGATCTGACAAGGAGACTGGCACTGAGAAGCTTCTGCCCACCAGCTCTTTCCACGTGCTGTAATGAGCCCCACTGGGACAGACTGTCAATTGCCTGCATTCATTCCAGCACCACACACTGCACTGCCAATCTACCTCCAGTCCCCTCACCACCACAGGGCATTAAATAATTAGAAAACCCACTGATTCTGCTTTCCACATTGCAACAAGAAGGCATAAAAAAACAAACACATCACCAGTTGCCCATTCACTCTGGCCTATCAATCACAGCCGTAACTGGGAATCCGTCCTGTTAAAAGAATATGATTTCTGCACTTAGTTTGTGAGAGAATTAATTGGAGCTCTCTTTTAACATGGCATCTAGTCTGTTTCCCTTCCCCCAGTTTATTTGCCATGTGCTCTGGCAGCAGTTAAATGTGGCTCTTTAGTTGGGAACTACATACACTTGCATCAAGGGCCTTGTTCGAGGGGATTCCATGACAGGGGAGGGGTGATATAACCCTCTAAATATCTGACGACTAATCTTAATATATTTAAAATGAAATATTTATCAGTCATCTCTGATTGTTGCTCATAGCACCAAATGTGAAGCACTGACTGCAGTTGTGCTCTCCTCAAAAGAGTTATATTTTAAATTGGTTGTTCTAATTGGAATGAATATGCTGTCAAATGATAGTATGGAAGAAAAGGCTGCATTGTAACTTGCTATTTCCATGGCAGTGTTGTTGGTGTGGATCACCGCAGGAAGCAGGGAAACACACCTGAGAACCATCCGGTTGGCAAGTACCCAAGCTTCAAGGGCTCAAGTCACCATTGTGTAACATCAGGTGGCACGGTGCGCAGCGGTAGAGTTGCTGCCTTACAGAGCCAGAGACCCGGGTTCGAGCCTGACTATGGGTGCTGTCTCTACAGAGTTTATATGTTTTCCCTGCGATCACCTGGGTTTTCTCCAGGTACTCCAGTTTCCTCCTACATTTTAAAGACATACAGGTTTGTAGGTTAATTGCCTTCTGTAAATTGTAAATTGCCCCTAATGTGTCGGATAATGCTAGCGTGAACCGCAGGGACTCAGTGAACAGCAGGGCCTGTTTCCACGCTGCGCTTCTAAAGTCTAAAGTAAAGTAAAAGTAAAGTAAGTGTGAAGACACAAGGAATTGCTGATGCAGCTTTACAAAAAAAGATACAAAGTGTTGGAGTAATTCAATGGGTCAGGCAACACATCTGGAGAACATTAATAGGTAGCATTTCAGGTCGGGAGCGTTCTTCAGCTAAAGAAGGGCCCCGACCCAAAACGTCACCTATTCATGTTGTCCACAGATGCTGCCTGACCCATTTTGGGTAACAGTTCTCACCAACGTTTACTATTGCTTGCAGTATGCTGTGCCAGATGAAACTCAACTCTGGCAAATCATTTCACTGGCAGTGTGTGGATCCAATACAACACATAAAACTGGAGCGATCTTGTATCAGTCTCACAGATGGATGCCTTTCAGCCCATCATGTCCATGCCAGCTCTTTGAAAAATCATCCTTTTGGTCACAATTCTCTATTCATTCCCAATAATGCTGCAATTTAATTTTAATGGAAGTATCCATCTAATTTCCTCTGAAATGTTTCCATCACACTTTCAGACAAATACTACAGTTATGAATTTCAGACAGCAACAGGCCCCAAACCACAACTTATTTTAATTTCTTATTTTGCTCCAGTGTTGACACTTTACACGCAACTAAATCCATCACGGGTACTGACCTACCCACTATTGAAGGGATCAAGTTCCCTTATGATCTTATAAGTTCATGAGTTATATGAGCAGAATAAGGCCATTTGGCCCAGCAGGTCTACTCCGCCATGCAATCATGGCTGATCTATCTTTCCTGCTCAACCCGACTCTCCTTCCTTCTCCCCATAACCCCTGACATCTGTACTAACCAAGAATCTGTTAATTTCCACCTTAAATATATCCATTGACTTGGCCTCCACATCCTTCTGTGGCAAGGAATTCCATAGATTCACCGTCCTCTGCCTAAATAAATTCCTCCTCATCTCCCTTCTAAAGGTACTTCATTTTATTCTGAGGCTATGGCTTCTGGTCCTAGACTCTCCCACAAGTAGAAACATTCTCTCCACATCCACACTATCCAGGCCTTTCACTATTCGGTAAATGTCAAAGGTCCTCTCTCATCCTTCTACATTCCAACGAGTACAGGCCCAGAGCCATCAATGCTCGAACATAGAACATAGAACAGAGGCCCTTTGGTCCAAAATACATATCTGTGCCAAATATGCTGCTGTAATCTCTGCCTGCACGTAATCCATATTCCTCCATTCCCTGCATAACCATGTGCCTGTCTAATGCCACTATCACATCTGCCTCCACCACCATCCCTGGCAGCAGCACTCACCACTCTCTGTGTAAAAAATCGTACCTGGGACATCGTCTTTAAACTTTCCCTCTCTGATCATAAAGTTATGACCTTTCCACTTGGGGAAAAGGGTTCAGGCTGTTTACCCCACCCATGCTCTCATCATTTTATATACTCCTATCAGGTTCATCTCTCTCCATGCTGACACATTCAACCTGTGTACTTCATTGTTTGTATTAACACCCCCGAACAGCCCTTCAATAACCCATTTGACCGCAGGCCAACCACAACTTGTCCCCATGGCAACTCTGGCCTCACCCTATCTCAGATATCTCCTTTGTCCTATCCACCCCCATACTCATTACTAGTTTTTAGTTTAGTTTAGAAAAATAGGCCCCTCGACCCTCTGAGTCCGCACTGACCAGCAATCCCCGCACGCTACATACACTAGGGTCAATTTACATTTATACCAAGCCAACTAACCTACATACCTGTACATGTGTGGAGTGTGGGAGGAAACCGAAGATCTCGGTGAAAACCCATGCAGGTCACAGGGAGAATGTACAAACTCCATGCGGACTGCACACATAGTCAGGATCGAACCTGGGTTCTACTTAAAACAAATTGGGTTTCTCTTGTTCCAGGTTCTGAGAATGTATCTGCATAACTTGAGAGATTAACTTTGTTTCCTTATTCATAGTCGCTGCCTGTCTTGCTGACTATGTAGATTTTCTGTTTTTATTTCCAGTTGCCAACATCCGTAATGTTTGTA
The DNA here is from genome assembly GCF_010909765.2 of Amblyraja radiata. Lineage (NCBI taxonomy): Eukaryota > Metazoa > Chordata > Chondrichthyes > Rajiformes > Rajidae > Amblyraja > Amblyraja radiata. Next base: position 53,809,770 of record NC_045956.1, on the reverse strand, counting down.
TTTTTATTATCAATTCCACCCTGCTTCATGTGCCAAACATCTTGAACTGGTTTCCAAATCTCCTGTCAGATTTTCTTCTATCTGTACAAGAAATCTCTTCCATAATTTTTAAACTTGTATGTCAAATTTTCTCCTTAACCTTCACGGCTTTAACAGGATCAATTCCAGCTTTCCTGTGCTCCTACCCTGTTCCTACATTTTCAGCTTATTTTGTCTTTAAGACTGTGTGGGAGTTCAAGTCAAAGAGTCATGCAGCGTGGAAACAGGACATTTGGCCCAACTTCCTCATGCCGACCAAGACGCCCCATCTACACTGGTCCCACCTGTCTGTGCTTGGCCCATATCCCACTAAACCTTTCCTATCCATGTACCTGGCCAAATGTCTTTGAAATGTTGTCATAGTACCTGCTTCAACTACCTCCTCTGGCAGCTCATTCTACATACCCACCACTGTTGTCACTGGTGAATTTCCCAACAGTTGCTCTGGTAGGAACTGCCCTTTTAATTCTCAAATCACTTCTTCCTTCTATTTTACTTCGGAGTCACGTGAGTGACTACGTGAAGAACCCCGCTTACGACGCACGCGTGTCATATCGCTACATGCATTCGAACTCGTCATCGCTGGAGGAAGGACGTTCCTCCAAATCGGCAGGGGTTGAACCTGCAACAGGAACGTAAGGGAACTTCGTTTTCTTTACTTACCCTTTTTTATCTAGAAGGCTGATGAAGCTGGCTGGGGAGAGTCTGCAGATTTGCAGGCAGCCAGCAGCGGCCGGGGCCCGTTAATTGCTTTTAAACAGGAACGGAGCCGACTGTAGCGCCAGGACAACGGTCGCTGGAGCAGTTTTCCCGACAACCCGGAAACAGCCCCACATTTAATAATGCATAGGTCCGAGGGGCTGGAAGGTGCGGAACTGGCGCGTTAACAGGGGTTCCGCAGGTCTAAAAATAGCGGCGAGCGGTTCGTGCCCGAGAGCACTGAGTACACGTTGGACCCGCTGGAGCACCGCAGAGGCAGGGAGGAGGGGGAGGGGGGAGGGGGGGGGGGGGACCAGACAGCAGCAACAGGCTGAACTCCCGTAATGGGAATAGCTGTGCCAGACTTACCCCCCCCCCCCGACTTTTGCTCCCGGGTTTTCGCGCCCGACTTTCCCTCCCGATTTTTGCTCCCAACTTCGCTCCCGCGCCGGCCCCGGCTGGTCGGGAGAGGTAGGCATAATCAGAGTCGTTGACTTCGAGGAGTCCGACTCTGAATAGCGCACGTGCGCACTGGGGGGGGTCGGTTGGAGGGGTTTTAGGAGCAGCCACGAGCGGACAGAGCAGCAGGGAGCGAGAGGCACAGCAACAAATGTCGACACCACCATCTCCCAATAAGGGAGCGAGTGCAAATCACACCAAAACGGCTGGAGGAGCTCCTCCATGGTGGCAGTCCCAGAAATATGGAGGCTAGCCACAGTGGGCAAAAGGTAAGTCCCACAGCGGTACCCCGTGTGGGGCCGCAAGATATCTCTTACTCCTCGGAGGAGAGTGGGCAGGACCAAATTTGGTCAGACCCTGACCAAGGCACAGGTTTACATAACCCTGAAGGAGGAGAGAAAGTGGACTCTGAATTTCACCCTGTGTAGGAAATGGACAGAGCAACGCGTAGAAAGGCTGTAAAGAAGCTGCAGGACGTCAGTGGCGAAGGTGCCGGGGACCTGCAGCAGCAGCCGCCTGCACAGGCAACTTGTATGGAGACATCAGCTGTGCCGGATTTAAACCCCGCGCCGGGAAAATAAAATCCTAGACTGGGCGGGAAGGCAAAGCGCAAAGTACATCACTGCGAAAGTGATGTGGAGAAAACAGCCTCCGGATAATACTTACCGATACCGAAGTAAGGATGAGCAGCTGCAGGATATAGCGCAGCCAGCAGTGGCCACTTTCGCGGAGCTGGGAAACCGGTACGAGTGGCTGCAGCATGTTCGGCCGTCAGCGACAGGTGCCGGGGAGTACCGGGACTGCGAGCAACGGCACAATTATATGGGGCGGCCGGGAGCGACCAGTGCCCGTAGGCATGGGGACCGGCTGCGGCAAAAACCGCGTGCGACTAGTGCCCGAGAGCACGAAGGTCGGCAGGAGCGGTTGGATAAAAGTACATGTCTACACATCACCTGCAAGCCAATACCTTTGCTGAGGTGTTGGCAAGACATTTACCTCCGGGAAATTGTGGGGCTCTGAATGTGGCCAGTGTTAACTGAAGTATTTGGAGACACGTTGGTCAGGATGCTGGCTTCAAATCTGACCAGTTAGCCTTACTCACAGGTGTGCTTTTGTTCCCCTGAAACAGACATTACTGGAACAGACATTACTGTGTAATCCTGAGATGGGAATGCTATCTATCAGGAATTGTATTGGACTGCTGGATCCTTTAGTCTTAGCAGTAACCAAAAACATAACAGGACAAGGTATTGAACCGAAAGAAAGTTCTAAAGTCCTATCAGCGGGATATTAACGGCCGCACTATTAGAAATAAACATGACACTAGTTCACCAGGATGCACTGGCCTTATATGCAAACCTGGAACCTCCCAAACCACTGATATAGAATGTGGAGATATTCATTACTTGCTCCTTAGTTCAGCATGTACTAAACTGAACGTCATTCAGACAAGGAAGCAACAAATTGAAGCATTATTAAACTACGTACACACATTATAGATGTTATGGAGACATCCAATAAGAATCACAGAAATTCGTGTACTAAATATCCTTATCATAATCAGAGGTGGTTGCCACTTCATCTTAGGTTAATGGAACTTCGTACTTATATTCTTTCAGATGGGAACTTTGTGTCATCTTCTGTATTGATCCTAGGGTACTATTTGGCAAGCATCGTATCAAGATATGCTGGCTAGATTACCAATTAGAGGTACCCACAGATGTGTTAAACTACAGGTCATCTGCGGTTCACTGCTAACACAGTTCACATGGCACTGACTTTGCTGGTAATATGGACAGCCTTAATGGAGACTGGCAGGTAACTAACTATCCATCAGACTGCTAGTAGAAATGGCATAGGGACTGTGTGCCAGCCATATAATATCAGGCATTATCTAATTACTGAACGCAGTCACGCGTCATTCAAACAATTTATGGGTCATTCTGACAGGCTAATGAAGTAACCGACTGACGCCACTATGGCGCTAGATGTGGGTACATTTGTTAGGCATGGTCATAACCTAACATTAACAGTGACCAGTTTTATGGACACCGGGAGTAGTATGTCAACTATGGGTAGAAACTTACCGACACCGCGTGGCTATCTGGCCAACTCTATTTGTAAATTGAATTGAATTCTTATTTTATTCAGACATTTAGGTCTGAACGAAATGATATTGCCTGCAGCAATATAAGAATAAACAACATATTATTAACAACGGTGGTAGAAGGCAGAACCATTCATCACCATCCATCATAGACCTAACACTGGTTCTTTCTAGCAACATGGAGAGTTACCCATGTTACTATCTATATTAACCTATTTATTTATTGTACAATTGAAAGCACCTCTTGTACACCTAGGACTGACGGACCATAGGCGGAATCTTTTCAGCGGGTCGCAGACAGTCCACTCATTCAACAGTACTTGGTATTCTCTAGAAATAGGAAGTACATTCATAACTATTATCACCCACAGATCTATAAACAGCCATCTGTTCTGGAATTCCTGGCAAGCCTCCATTACGATGAGAGGCTTAGTCATAGTACCACAATTGCGCCAGGAGTGCTCTGTCTACATACCTGTCGAAGGTACAGAGCGACATTCTGTGGGGACACACACACTGGTAACAAAACTCATTAAGGGCATGTTAAAATTAATCCCCAAGAACTAGGTACATTCATATATGGGATGTGAGTTTTGTACTGACCAAGTTAAGAAACTGGTCTCCAGCTACAGCTCTGTCATTACAGAAACTGACTATGTAAACAGTCATGCTGATGGCCTTGGTCACGGCGCAAAGAGCCCAGTCACTACAGAAACTAAGGCTGGACAACATGATGATTTCATCAGGGAATTAAACCTGTCAATCAATCAAAGGGTCAAACCGAACAGACAGGGGTCAGCAGGCCTAAAAACAAAGTACAGAGCCTATACGACAGATGGTCGTTGCTGTATTATAACTCATTTACTATCATACATGAAGTATGCTAGATCATCAGAGGGAAGAAATGTCACGTTTATCAGCTACTAATAGCCACTCAAAACAGTGACAGTCCAGATCATCTCTAAATGGCTAAGCTAGACCTAACAAAGGCTGGAGTGGACTCTAAGGAGAAATTAAATCTTACTCCATCAGGGCTGCAGCTACATTGGCAGCTATGAAGCTGGACGTACCAATGGACAAAACCCTCAAGACAGTAGAATGGTCAACGGAGGAAACTATCCAACGACTTTATAACAAACCAGTTATTGAACCTGGAAGAATTGCAGAAACAATTTTAAGTTCTGCATATAATTCACCGCATAAATAGGGGCAATATTTGGAATTAATATTTTACAGTTGGGTTTCAATATCGTATTATGTTTAATGATGTTAACATCATTCTCCCCACAACCAAGGCAGTTGTGAAGCATGGACTCGTTCCACGGCATGAGGTCACAGAGCTTTGAAGTCTTCACGTAGTCACTCACGTGACTCCGAAGTAAAATAGTAAGATTAAACGAGAACTTACCAGTTTGAAGTTTGATCTGTATTTTATGAGGAGGAACGTTGAGGGAATACGTGCCCTCCGCTCCCACCCTCGATTAGTCATATCTTAAACTGGTATCTCTTTGATAATCTTGCTATCTTAGGTCATTATCGTGTTTCTGTGACCTCACACCGCTGCTTTGAAGGATGACACGCATGCGTCGTATGCGGGGTTCTTCACGTATTCCCTCAACGTTCCTCCTCATAAAATACAGATCAAACTTCAAACTGGTAAGTTCTCGTTTAATCTTACTATTTTGGCTATTTGCTTTCCATTTGAAGCTCTGCATTGTACATGCATTCATAGAGTCACAGAGTCATAGTCTTACAGTGTAGAAACTGGCCCTTCTGCTGATCTTGCCCACACAATCCAATCTGTCAGAAAAATAGAAACATAGAAAAATAGGTGCAGGAGTAGGCCATTCGGCCTTTCGAACCAGCATAACCATTCGATATGATCATGGCTGATCATCTAAAATCAGTACCCAGTACCTGCTTTTTCCCCCATATCCCTTGATTCCTTTCGCCCTAAGAGATAAATCTAACTCTCGCTTGAAAACATCCAGTGAATCGGCCTCCACTGCCTCCTGTGGCAGAGAATTCCACAGATTCACAACTCTCTGAGTGAAGAAGTTTTCCCTCATCTCAGTCCTATCTACACTAGTCCCACCTTCCCATGTTTGGCCCATATCCCTCTAAACATGTACCTTGTTTCGTAACCCAATATTTCTTAAACATTGCAATACTCCCAGCCTCAACTATCTCCTCCAGCAGCTCGTTCCATACATCCACCATCCTTTATGTGAAAAAGTTACCCTGCAGGTTCCTATTAAATCTTTCCCCCCTTAACTTAAACCTATATCCACTAGTTTTTAATTCCCCTACTTTGGCCAAGAGACTCTGTGCGTCTACTCTATCCATTCCTCTCATGACTTTGTACACCTCTATACTTTATCCTGTATCTGAACACCGTGGACGACTTGATTGTAATCATGTATAGTTTTTCCGCTGACTGGATAGCAGGTAACAAAAATAGCCTTTCACTGTACCTCATTAGAGGTGACAATAAACTATTCTATAACAAAACTAAACTAACTTGGCATTACGTTCAGCACGGACTTTGTGAGCTGAAGGGCCTGTTCTTGTGCTGTATGGTTCTCTGTTCTGATATTAATCAAGGCATTCAAAATCTATCCACCTGAAAAAACAGAGCAAGCAACCTGACAAAATTTCTAGCCGAAGATAAGCATTAAATGCCTTTTCTCCAGAAATGCTGTCTAACCCGCTGAGTTACTCCAGCTTTTTGGGTCTATCTTCAGTGTAAACCAGCATCTGCAGTTCCTTCCTACTCAAATTCTCTAGCCCGCTGGTTACTCTTGGTTACGTTTGTGTACCGTTCTTCTCATTGAGCCTGCGGTGGCTAATTACCTTGGATAGGTAGACCGAGAGGTCATCTGGAGGCTAATTGGTCTTAGGAACATCCTGAGGTCAGTTAAAGTGTAGTTGGCCCTCAGATCAATCATTGCACAGTTCACAGTTCCTTTGCCAGGTCAGCAAAAACTGCAGGAAATGATCGGTTTTCATCTTAAAGCACTCGTCCGAGATCTTTTCGCATTTGTAACAAATTGTGCAGCTTCAGGATGTGACAGCTTCGGTGTGATATCTGATCTCTGTGCACAGTGGGTTGTTATTTAGCGAGTTATTTGCTTGCTAGGTCGGCATTAGACTGCGTTATAATCAGGTACAGCACAGACTGAAGGCAAAGTATAGAATCTCAATCCGTTGTCTAGACTTCGTCCAGATTTCTCAAACTTCAAGTAACCCTTGCATCCCCTCTCTCTCTGTCCCTCCAACAACCTAGTCGTCATACTAGTTTCACTGTCTGTATCACTCGTTAGCACCTTCCCCACAGCCAACAATGGACCATTGTGGGCTCCACCTTTCCTTGATCATCGTTGCTTTTTGCATATCTTTCATTCATTTCTTCCATTTACCTTCTATATCTCGAGGTTCCCTTTCCTCAGAACCGTCACGTCACCTATTCCTTTTCTCCAGAGATGCTGCCTGAGCTACTCCAGGTTTTTGAGTCTATCTGCTTTGTCCAGGCAACAGGGCTGGAGCACACCCTCTGACCGATATGACACGTCCTCTTCCCACACCCGTTATCCTTTACGAGTCTGTCACATTGGCTAATTTAGTGCCAGATCTTGGGGAGGTTTGTGGTGTGGACCACTGCCCAATAGAACTGGACTGAAACTTTCCAAATTACACTGGGGACTCTCGGAGGCGACAGAGTGGAGATTTTAATCTTAACAATCTGGTCCAAGAGATGAAAAGGATGTGTGTTGACTTACTGCACCACATAGTTTCCACAAGCCATCAGTTTTAATGGAGAATGTGGTAGCTTATTACATTCATATGGTCCAGGGGGAAATAAGGAGAAGTACTATGCTTAAATAATGAAAGAAAACTTTGTTTTATATTATCGGCGGAGAGCCAGAGAGAAGGAATGTTGGCAAGAGAACTGGTTCTTCTTTTCATTTCAAGTTGACAAGCCCAACCTTTCACTCCCATCTGTCATTGGCTAAGAAGGCAACTGAATCATCCTGAACTACTATTTAACTCATGTGAGACCCTCGGACTATCCCTACCTTTGATCTGACTTTATTGGCTTTGTCTTGCACTAAACGTTATTCACGTTATTCCCTTTATCATGTATCTGTACACTGCAGATGGCACGATTTTAATCATGTCATCACTTTCCGCTGACACGCTTTGCACGTTTTCCCTGTAGCTGAGTGGGTTTTCTCAGGGTGCTCAGGTTTCCTCCCACAGTCCAAAGACGTGGTTTGCAGGTTAATAGACTTCTGTAAGGACACTTGTCCATAGTGTGTAGTGGATAACACTCGTGTACAGGTGACTGCTGGTCGGCACAGGCTCAATGGGTTGAAGGGACATTTTCCACACTGTATCTCTAAACTAAATTAAACTAAACCTATGTGACAACGTTTCTCCCACAGTATCGATAAGTATTTGGACTCAGTGGCAATGAGGGAATAGGCAATATGATTTGGAATGCTATCTGCATGAGCCTGCAGCTTATCGTCAAAGAAACAAGACAAGTCACAAATTGAATATATATTAGAAGAAGCTACATGACAGGAACCATAATAGAACAAAGAACAGCACAGCACAGGAACAGTTCTTTCAGTCCACAATGTCTGCGCTGAACTTGATACAAAGCCAACTCCTATCTTCCGTCACATAATCTCTATCCCTCCATTCCCTGCAAGTCCTTTTCCCAATGAAAAGCCTCTTAAAGCCCATTAACTTATCTGCCTCAACCTCCAGGCACACACCACCCTCTGTGTAAAAAAACTTGCCCCGCACATCTCCTTTAAGCTTTGCCCTTCTGACCTCAAAGCTATGCTGCCCAGTATTTGATATTTCTCTCCCAGAAAAATGGTTCTGACTGTCTACCTATTTATGCCACATAATTTTATATTCTACCAGGTCTCCCCTCAACCACCGGCTTTTCAAAGAAAACAATCCAAGTCTGTCCAACCTCTCCCTGCAGCTACCTCCCAGTACAGGCAGCATTCTGGTACAGTTCACGGAAAATATATTTTGTTTGAGTTAGATGCAATAGATGAGACAAAGCTTAAGTGGGGGAGTTTGGTCTAAATGTCCTAAATGGTTAGCATTTGGACTGTACACCCAATTAATTTAGAGTGAAAGTGCTGGAGTAACTCAGCAGGTCAGACAGCATCTGTGGACGTTTCCAGTCAGGACCGTTCCTCAGGCCCAACCTCACCCGAAACATCACCTGTGCATTCCTAGCATAGATGCTGCCTGACCCGCTGAGTTACTCTAGCACTAAAGGGCCTGTCCCACGAGCATGTGACTGCATGCAGCAAGTGCGACCAAACCAGAAGCGGGGTCCGCGCGGAGGTCGAGTGAGTGACATGAAGTTCGAGCGAAGTCCGCGGGAAGTTCGCGCGTGACGTACGGCGTCGAGGCATGCGCACGGCGTCGAGGCGGCTGCGGGCCGGCAGGCCATTGCCGTGCGGAATTTTTTAACACGGTCAGTTTTTCAGAGCCCCGCACAACTCCACACGGCTCTGGCGATCGAAGTGGGACCAGCCCCGCAAGGCTGTACGGCTCAAGCGACCACGTTAGGTTCCGCTTGCCGCATGGAGTCGCATGCTCGTGGGACAGGCCCTTTAGTGTTTTACTCAAGATTCCAGTAACTCTGTTCCTTGCATCCCATTGAATTTAGAGTTGCATTTCCCTCAGCTTTCAGAGCAGTGCCACACACTGCACAGACCCGGGTCTGACCCTGAGCTTGGGTACTGTCCACGCAGAGGTTGCACATACTTCCTGATGGTTTCCTTCACATCCCAATGAAGCGCTAGTGGATGATGGAAAATTTCCCATGGCAGGATTAGCAGGAGGTTTGGGGGAACTAGGTGTGAGAGAGAACAGGTGATACAGTATGTGAGAGAGACCAGGTTACGGGGAAATAGCCAGAGGAATGGGATGATGGGAATGTTTGGCATGGACTCAATGGACTGTGTCATTTAATTTAGTTTATTACTGTCACGTGTACTGCGATACAGTGAAAATCTTTTGTTTGTGTCCTGTCCAGTCAAAAAAAAGACTATGCATGAATACAAACAAGCCGTCCACAGTATAAAGATAAAAGGAAAATGAAACTCCAAATATATTGAATGTAGAATACATACACTAACCATTCAGGCAAAATTCTCTGCATGGAGCTTAGACTACAGATCTTGGGCTTTTTCTCTGGAAAGGGAAGCTAAACTATATTCTTCACTCTGGTATTTTTCTCTTTGCTTTATCTGTTGTGCTTGTGTATGGCTTGACTAAATCCAATTGTGGATTGATATCGATTTAGACTTTTAGACTTTGGAGATATAGTCTACTACTGGGGCTCCAGTCGCGGAGCCTGCGGACTTACTTACCATCACAGAGCTGGCCGAGTTCGGAGCGGGAAGAGCTGTGGTGGCGCGCTGCTGCGGCCCGACCCCCGGAGATTCGGAGGCTCCAGCCGCAGGTCTGGTGGACAGTAACACCGGGAGCCCGCGGGTCCCTGGTGGGAGACCGCTTTTCGGAGCTTCCGCAACGGCGACTTCTCCCGCCTGAGTTGCGGGGTTGAAAAGTACCTGGAGCGGGGCCTTACATCATCACCCGGCGTGGCTTTAAATTGCCGCGGGACTTGCTAGCGCCCGCCGGGGGCTCCAACACCAAGACCCGGAGCGCGGCCTTGCGTCGCCTGGCGCGGCTTTAATGGCCGCGGGACACTTACCATCGCCCGCCGGGGGCTTTGACTCTGACATCGGGAGGAGAATGAGGAGTGCAGGGGAGAGATAAGACTTTGCCTTCCATCACAGTGAGGAGGAGATTCACTGTGATGGATGTTTGTGTAAATTGTGTTGTGTCTTGGTTCTTTTTCTTGTATGTATGACTGCAGAAACCAAATTTTGTTTGAACCTCAATGAAATGGAAACAGCCCATTCGTTCTACCGAATCCGCACAGACCAGCGATTACCCTGTACCAAAGCGCTATCCTACACACTAGAGACAATTAATACTTTTTTTTAACCAAAGGCTACAAACCACTCCATCTTTGGATTGTGGGAGGAAACCGGAGAAAACCCATGCGGTCTCATGGAGGACGTACAAACTCCGTACAGACAGCGCCCGTAGTCAGAATTGAACCCGGGTCTCTGGTGCTGTAAGTCAGCAACTTTACCGCTGCACCACCGTGCCACCCCCATATTTAATCAGATAGCACACAAACAAAAGCTTTTCACCGTATTGCGGTACACGTGTCAATAATAAAACTATACATTCTCCAAGTAACTGCGTGGGGTTCCAGCCGGATGCTCTGATTTCCTCCTTCATCCCAAAGATGTGTGAATTCGCCATTGTAAATTATCCATCGTGTATGGGTGAGTGGAGGAGTCTTGTGGTGGAAGAGGGAGGGTAAGTTAAGTTAACAGGGATGTGGGGAGCATAGGTCAGAGATGAACAGAGATGACGTTGAAATTTAACGTCATGGGGAAGTAAGTATGGAGCCCCCAGAACCATAATTGTGGTTCTCCACAGATTATAACATTGACTATTTTCACATCCTTCCATTGGAGCCATTTTCCGATCCTGCGATGAGAGCCTTTCAACTCTTAAATGGTGGCATCTGCATAAAGCTTTGTCTTTTCATCTCTGGCCTTTGTCCAACTATTTGCCAATCAAACCCTCCCCCCCTTCCTCCCCCTCATCATCGCCTGTATCCACCTATCTCTTGTCAGGCTGAAGAAGGATCCCGACCTAAAGCATCACATATCCATGACCTTCAGAGATGCTGCCAGACCCCCTGAGTTATTCCAACATTTTGTGTGTTTTATTTTATAAACCAGCATCTGCAGTTCCTTGTATCTACATTTAACAGCTTTGTTTGTTTATCTTCTCGCAAAATATTACCTCCATGAATGTCAAAACAAAGTGAAAAATTAATAAGTTTCTGTTCTTAATTATTAAATCACAAGCATTTTAATTGCTACACCATGGTACAGCACTGAATGCTTTTGGAATGCTTATATTCTTATCTCTTCCAATCGCTGAAACATGTCAAAGGAAAACCGACAAAATTGCTTCTAATTATTAAAATCAAGCAACATAAGGCATATGTTTTCCCTTTTAATTTGCAGAGTCTTTAATCATAGCTTCCCATTATTTGGAGAAGACGGCTGTGTATGTTTAATGCAGGCGTTGCCAGTGTGTTACCGATCAATGTATTGTCCTTCAACTTTCGGAGATGCACAGTGAGCAGAAAGTGAAGCTGAGGGGACTGGAAGGATTTTGCATCACCTCAGCCATTCACATTCGTGACCAGGACATGCTGGCTGCCTCGTACAAATTCAGACGGCAAGCTTTCTCCCGTCACAGCTGAGACATTGGTTGGAGCAGCCCTACCTGTGCGAGCCACATAAACTCTGCTGTATCGCCGCGTACCTCAAAAGTTTTCATAAGGTTTCTCCCCCTAAAGGCTAAGAGAAACTCAGGGCTCTGTGATTAATTAAGACATCTCCGCATTTCACCAGTTTCCAATCCACCCACATCTCAGATCTTGATTTAATTTTTAAAGATATATATAAAAAACTAATGCAAACAAAAAAAATTGTTAACACTGAAAAGGAGAGGGGGGGGGGGGGGTTGAAAAGCACAACATCATAGATCAGTGCTCACAGCTGGTGGTCCCTTTGATCTCAGAGCCAGTGCAGTCAAGTTCGGGAACAGCATTGATGAGGAATAAAGATAAAGGAGCTGTTTATAAAAAAATATCAAAGCAGCAGCCCCTGTGAATTTTCCTTAAACATGCGGCTGATCTCTGTACATTTTGTTCCACATTTATTTGGTGGAATATACCCACTGCCATCTATTAAATTAGGGTTGAATCAATGAAGATCAATTCTGCTTGCAGTTAACAGGGCAAGGGAGCATTATTACAAATTATGAGGATTGTGGATCGATGTTTTATCGTAGCTGCTTCTTTCAATGTTGTGAGATGTTGCGGCAACTAATGTCAGGGAGCTGCAGGCCAGCCAAAGGTTTCGAAGGGGCCATCCTGAATTCTGATCCGGTGCAGTTCAACTTCTGCTTTTTTCTGTGGACTCTTTTAGAATTGGGTTGAACATTTCACTGTCCACTTTTATGCCAAAATGTAGAAACAAGGAACTGCAACCAGGATGCTGGTTTACCAAAAAAAAAGACACAAAGTGCAGGAGTAAATCAGCAGGTCAGGCAGCATCTCTGGAGCACATGACTGGTGAACTCTGTTGAATAGAATCACCCCAACTCCTCCTCCAATTTTCACCAGTGGGTCTTTTGCGCTAAACGTTTATGACAAGATAAAGAACATTATTTTGTCAAGGAGTGATTTCCCGACCCGAAATGCCTCCTATCCATGTTCTCCGGTGATGCTGCCTGACCCGCTGAGTTACACCAGCATTTTGCGTCCACATTTTGCCAGTTTTATTTTCTTCAATACCAAAAAATTCTCCAGAACTTAAATTTTCTGACAATAACCAAATTATAGAAGAGTAAGCACAGTGGTCCAGCTCGAAGAGTCGCTGCGTCACAGGTCCAGTAGCTCGGGTTCGATCCTGATCACCGGCCACTGTGTGGAGTTTGCATGGCCTTTCTCTGGTCACGTGGGCTTACTCCGAGTGCCCCGTTTTCCTCCCACATCCCAAAATTGTGTCGTACCTAGGAAATTCCCCCTTTGTCTCTCGCTGGATGGTAGAATGGATGGGAATGTGGGAGTGGATGGGAATGTGGGAGAATAAAATGGATGAGAGTAGGATTGCGGTTGATGGCCGGCATGGACTCAATGGACTGAAGGGCCTTTCTCCTGATGCTGAACCTTTCCAGCTCCATGACTTTCAACATCAGTTCTCTTCATACTTGGACAAAGGGTTTGTGTTAACATGCCCAGAGAAGACTCTGTTGAACAGACCCCCCCCCCCCACCTAATTTCACCAATGAGACTTATGTGCTAAACATTTATGACAGGATGGATACTAACCTATTGTCGAGGAGTGAGTTCTTATCAACCTCAGAGCTAATCCGACAACATTGAACTCAGCAAATGAAAAGGCCATCAATTCACTAAATAACTGATCTCTGAGTGAAAGTAGTGAAATTGAAGACCACAATTTAACTGCACTACTTGGAATGTTAGCATTATTATGGCAGGGCAGGAGTCCATTGGGCCCATCAAACCCCTGTTGCCAGCTGGTAAAGTCGTTCTGAGACCCATCCCACCACTCTTTTCACATGCATGTAAACTATGAGAGGCATAGTAGATAGGGTCGACAGTCAGAAACTTTTTCCCAGGGTGGAAATATCCAATACCAGAGGCCGTTGGTTTAAGGTGAAAGGGGGAAAGTTTAAAGGAGATTTGAGTGGCATGTTTTTTTACACAGAGAGTCTGGAACGCATTGCCAGGGGTGATGGTGGAGGCAGATATGATAGGGGCGTTTATTAGGCTTTTCGATAGGAGCATGGAAGTGCTGGGAATAGAGGGATATGGATCTATGACAATGTACAGGCAGGTGATATCAGGTTAACAGCATCAAGGGCCCATTCCCGTGCTGTACTGTTCTATGTTCTAACACCCTCTCTGAACTTTCTCCACAATTTCCTCTTGAAGGCACTCTTTAGACATGTTCGGGACAGAGCTACCAGCCTTGGAGGGCATCTACCACACACGGTGCCTCAGGAAGGCCCTCAGCATCCATAAGGACTCATCACACCCCTGCCACGGTCTGTTTCAACTACTTCCCTCCGGCAGACGTTACAAGGCCTTCTACGCCCGAACCTCCAGACTCAGGAACAGTTTTATCCCAAGAGCTATAGCGGCTCTGAACCGGCCCTAATGAGTGCCCCCCCCCACCCACCCCCTTTGGACAGTCTCCCTCAGATGGTCACGTCAATCAATTCAGCTTGCTTATTTATGTATTGTATTTATTTACCTTTCTTGTACATCAGTGGAGCTGCACACTAAATCTCGTTGCACTGACGTGCAATGACAATAAAAGATATATTATTATTATTATTATTATTATTAGACTTTAGAGATTTAGACATTAGAGATACAGCGAAGAAACAGGCCCTTCGGCCCACCGAGTCCATGCTGACCAGCAATCACCACATACACTAGCACTATCCTGCACACTAGGGACAATTTGCAATTTTTTTACCGAAGCCACATAACCTACAAGCCTGTACGTCTTTGGAGTGTGGAAGGAAACCGGAGCAACCAGAGAAAACCCAAGCTGTCACAGGGAGAACATGCAAACTCTGTACAGGCAGCAGTCGTAGTCAGGATTTTAACCGGGTTTTACATACTTTGGAGTGAAGTGTTTGGAAATGTGAAAGCGTCATGCGCTACAAAGTCATAAACAATAGCAAATTTATGCAACACCCTCCGGTTATTTTTCTCGCAGTCATGCTGTGTTTATTTGATCAGTAAAACGGGTGTTAGAATAATACGTAAGTTTATCACTGGTTGAGAGCAAACGGAAAATCTACATGATAGAATTTCCTCCACAGATGTTGCTTGGCCCGTTGAATTCCTCCAGCACTTTATGCCCACCGAGTCAGCACTGAGCAGCAATCACCCCATGCACTGGCACTATCCTACATACCAGGGACAAGTTTACAAATGACCAAAGCCAATTAACCCATAAACCTGTACGTCTTTGCAGTGTGGAGGAAAACAGGAGCACCAGGAGAAAACCCACACAGTCACAGGAAGAATGTACAAACTCCATACAGACAGCTGCCGTGGTCAGGATCGAACCCGGGTCTCTGGCGCTGTAAGGCAGCAAGTCTACTGCTGCGCCACTGTGCCACCTGACTTGTTATCTGCTCTCTCGAGGTTGATTCCAATGCCGCCTGGTTTTAGACTTAAAGGTTCCCTGCAATATGCAGTCACAACAGGCAGGAATTACTTGTTGGAGGAGGACATTTTTTGTCCTGGTAGGCGGGTGAGGGGTGGGAGAGGTGGAGGAGTAATCACAAACTAGGGGAAGGTAGGGCAACCTACAGCAGGGGTGAATTAAGGTTTAGAGGTTTAGATTCCTGACCACATCATTCTGGCTACTTTTCCTGCCTTCCCTCATTTTTAAAGGTGCTTAAAAAATATAGACCCCTTAAAAGTTGAATTCTAGTTTAGTTTTGTTTGGTTTAGTTTAGTTTAGTTTAGTTTAGTTGTGTCTAGTTTATTGTCACGTGTACTGAGGTACAGTGAAAGGCAGGAGTAACTCAGCGAGTCAGGCAACATCTCTGGAGAACTTGGATAGGTAACATTTCGGGTCGGGACCCTTCTTCAGACTGATGGTGACAAAATGCTAGAGTAACTCATCGGGTCAATCAGCATCTCTGGAGAAAGTGAATAGGTGACATTTTGGGTGGGACCCAACTTTAGACTGACTCTTTAGACCTGTCACTTGCCAGGCTTTGTCCTGCCAATGCCTCACTTCCAGCTATCTCCCCCCACCAATACAATCAGTCTGACCTACTGAGTTACTCCAGGACTTGGTGCCTGTTCTAAGTTTGTCCAGTTTGCTGTTGTCATTAATCTCTGTATCATCCCATTGAAGATGCAGTAGTTTTATCTAAATCTACTCACTGTTACAACTCTCTTCAGTCCCTAGTCTCTCACACTCCACCCTCTTTATTTCCCTGCAGGCATCCTCTCTCATGTACATCACCTCTTTGATTGCTTTACCACTTATATGGACAAAGGGGTAATTCGCAGCAGCCCGTACCTTCTCAGCACATCCAGAATCTTTGTTAAAGAAATATTTCATATTATTTTGATTATATTATTATAAAATATTTCATCTTATCAGGCAACTGAACCATCCTACCAACTGAAGAGCAGTCCTAAACTATCTACCTCATTGGAGACCGTCAGACCATATTTGCTGGCTTTATCTTGCACCTTATAGTCTGAGGTTCTCCAATGAGGTAGATACAGTAGTAGTTCAGGACTGCTCTCCAGTTCAGTTACCTGTATCATGTATCTGTACACTGTGAATGTCTCGATTGTCGTTATGTCTTTCCGCTGACTGGTTAGCATGCAACAAAAGCTTTTCATTGTACCTCGGCACACGTGACAATAAACGAAACTTAACTATGCTAAACTAAATTTTACTCCTTTTCAAATCTAACATTAAATTTATTTTGAGCAGTTCCTTCCCTGTTAGATCATGCACTAAATCTGGTTCATCACTAATCATTACAATTGCAGTGTTCTTGGCTCTGGAATACTTTGCTCTTGAAAACCACCTTGATTGCACTCGAGAGATTTGCTACCTTCCCAATCAGAGCTGTTCTGCTCCTCCTGATGTAAACTGTTCTGCTTTGCCTCCCAGCCTCTTTAACTACACAGGTAGTTCTTATACATGATGCCACCTCATCGATGCTGTCAGGAGGCTTCAATGGGCGGCACAGTGGTGCAGTGGTAAAGCTGCTGGTTTGGTTTAATATAGGTTCCTAGGGTTCGATCCTGACTACGGGTGCTGTCTGCATGGAGTTTGTATGTTCCTTCAGATGCTCCGGTTTCCTCCCACATCCCATAGACGGGTGGGTTTGTAGGTTAATTGGCCTCTGCAAAATTGTTCCTAATGTGTGAGAAGTGGATGAGATAGTGGCTCTTAGGGCTGTAGGGCTGTAGCAATTGCATGTGCACAGGATCATGACTGGTTTAGAAATAAAACTTGGAAGGAAGCTGTTCCTAAGAGCAATAAAAACACAAAGTGCTGGAATAGCTCAATGGATCCATATCCCCAGGGGAATGTTTCAATGCTGTACCTCTAAACTCTATATTCTATGACCTGTCTTACATTCAGTTAGACTCCCTGGAAGTCAAAGTGATTAGAACACAAAGTGCTGGAGGAACTCAGCGGGTCAGACAGTATCTGTGCAGGAAAATAGACCGTCGACATTTAGGGTAAGAATCCTTCTAAAGACCTGCCTGTCCATTTCCCTCCACAGATGCAGCCTGACCCACTGAGGTCCTGCAGCACTTTGTGTTTGGCTCAAGTTTCCAGCATCTGCAGTTTCTATGTGTCTCCCTAGTAATTAGACTAGCCCAATATTCAGTCTGGAGTCAATGCAAGAAGCCAAAATTTGGGGGTTAATTCAAAACTAACCCTCCAGGTGTTGCTGGAAGATATTATTGCACTTAAAACGTATCCTTTTGTCGTTAATTTTAAATTGATTTTTATGATTTTGTGTAAGTAGGACCCGGGTTCATAGTATTTTGCTGACTTAGGCAGCAGTAGATGTAACTGCAGTGGGTCAGAGGATTGGTGGTGGAGGATGATGATCCCTGGAAATTGCCCCAAATGTTTAGGGAATGGATGCAAATGTGGGATAACAGAAATAGTGTGAACGGGTGATCGATGGTCGGTGGGCCGAAGGGCCGAAGGGCCTGTTTCCATGCTGTACATTTAATTCGATCAATCAATTCAAAAACTATTTAAAGATGAATTTGGGGACATTCTCTTTCTCTTGGCCATGCGGAACCAATTCCTCAACAAAGATCGTTTTTGCATCGTGCCTGGAGTCAGGGGTCTGTCTCAATGCTGCTTTTATTGTTACATGTGCGAAGCGCAAATGCATTGTGAAATTCACAGTGAAAATGACTGAAACTCACTCGTCACCAACTAATTTCTGAATGGACACAAATAGCTGGAGTAGGCAGTGGTCAGGCAGCATCTCTGGAAAACAGGAATAGGTGACGTTTCGGGTTGAAACCTTCTGCAGCCTGACCCGCAACGTCACCTAATCCTTTACTCCAGAGATGCTGCCTGACCCGCTGAGTTACTCCAGGTTTTTGTGTCTATCTTTGGTGTAAACTAGCATCTGCAGTTCCTCCCTACGCATAATTTCTGAGTGTGATCCTCATCAACCATGCAGCCCCTAGCTTACGTGATTAAGGGGCTTTTCATTTGCGATAATTTGTACAAGTTTAGAATGATTGTTTCAACTTATAATGAAATGCCTTGAGACAAGTTGCAGTTGCTCATTAGATTTGTTGATAAAGTATTCACATTGACAGTATACTTTCAAGGCATGATAATTAATCACACTTTTACTTTGGACACCCTCTCCTATGTTCCCTGTTCCAAAATGCATATCCTTACATTTGGCTATACTCAAAACCATCTGTTGTGAGTGATTGTACTAAGATAATCAGTCCAGATCTCTGAATGGCACCACCTTGTTTAAACTGGCCTCATATCGAAGTATTACATCTAAATGTAATATTGCAACAAGCACATTATTTATGAATGATGCTAGGTCCCGAAACATTTGTAATGAACTTTGTTTCGCTTCAGCCAGATGCTTTTTATATTATTCTATTTCTCTCACCTTCTGCTTCACAGTTCCAAGCCAATTGTCAATCCAATTAGTTAATTTGCCAATGATTCCACAGACTTTTATCCTATCGTGTTATCAGATATCTCCTTAACACCCACAGAGGGTGTAGTTTCTTTAACTTCCATTAAAACAGTTTGCTGCAGCATTCACTTGGATTTTCAGTTGCTAATGAGGCCACAGTGGCTCTCGTCGAAACATTGTATGTTGAGTTCATTTCATAAAATTCACATTCGCATGCAGTAGCAAAAGAAATGCTCAGCATGTCAGGCAGCATTAATGGTGTGATGTGATGTTTCAGCTCAATCTTCTTTCATCAGAATGTTGATCCATATTTGAACTTGAAATTAGGAAAAATCTAACACTGGTTTTATATTAGTTTAGAGATACAGTGCGGAAACAGGCTCTTCGTCCCACCGAGTCCACACCGACCACGGGTCCCCGCACACTAATACTATCCTACACACAGTAGGGACAATTTACAATTTTACCAAAGCCAATTAACCTACAAACTAGTATGTTTACTACATTACCTACAAACCTACAAACTAGTATGTCCTTGGAGAGTGGGACGAAACCAGAGCATCCGGAGAAAACTCACGTGGTCACGGGGAGAAGGTACAAACTCCGTAGTGACAGCACCCGTAATCAGGATCGAACCCGGGTCTCTGGCGCTGTAAGGCAGCAACTCTACCGCTGCACCACTGTGCCACTCTGAATACTCTCAGTGCTCCAAATATATCTACCCTTCTCATTATCAGTAACAACAATATTAGACAGAACAGATCGATTAAGTCAAAATAATCAAGAGTGTTTAATTGTCATATGAGTTGGCAAAAACTCACCAGAGACCACCATCATGAACACCGGGGTCCCACAGGGATGTGTGCTGAGCCCTCTGTTGTTCACGCTGATGACACATGACTGTTGTGCCAAACACAATTCGAACCACATCATCAAGTTCGCAGATGACACAACAGTGGTGGGTCTCATCAGCCACGATGACGACTCAGCCTACAGAGAGGAGGTACAACAACTCATCAACTGGTGTGACATCAATAACCTTCAACTCAATGTCAATAAAACAAAAGAAATAACTGTGGACTTCAGGAAGAAACAGACAGCACACACCCCACTCACCATCAATGGCAGTGCAGTGGAGTCTGTGAAAAGCACCAAGTTCCTGGGAGTGCACATCACAGATGATCAGACATGGTCCACCAACACCATCTCCCTAGTCAAGAAAGCACAGCAACGCCTCCACTTCCTTCGACGGATGAGGAGAGCCGACCTCCCCCCTTCTGCCCTCACCACTTTTTACAGGGGTGCCATCGAGAGCATTCTTACCAGCAGTCTCTCAGTCTGGTATGGCAGTTGCTCTGCTGCTGACCAGAAGGCCCTACAGAGAGTGGTGAGGACAGCGGAGAAGATCACCAGATCACCCCAACCAGCAATCCAGGGCTTATACCCATCTCGCTGTCGCAAGAGAGCAACCAATATCATCAAAGACACCACCCACCCAGCACACAAACTGTTCACCCTCCTACCATCCGGAAAGCGCTACCACAGCATGCGGAGAAAAACCACCAGATTCAAAAACAGCTTTTTCCCTCAGGCCATCAGACTACTCAACACACTCAAGAAAATTCCATGAACATTACACAAACAAAGACCAACTGACTGTCAAAATAACTTTAACTCAATGTCTGCAGGATGCTATTTGCACTTTTCTATATTGCACCTTTTATTATTGCAACTTAATAACATACCTCAACATTTTACTACACTCTGGCACACTGTGAATATATTATATAATGTATATGTCCATTGTCTATCTTTATTGGTATATAGTCTGCCTGTGTTATAAATATTACTTGCACATTTGCAGTATGGGGAAACGCAATTTCAATCCTCTGTGTAACTACTTGTTGCATTATTTGAATTGGCAATAAAGTTTACTTTGACTTTGACTTTGACTTTGACATATACTGTATACCAACAACAGAATTACAGACCCGTAAATGCAATAACACACATATTAGTTTAGAATAGTTCCGTTGATTATTGTCATGTGTATAAGAGGTACAGTGGAAAGCTTTCATTTGCATGCTATCCAGTCAAAGAAAACAGTATACCTGAGTCCAATCAAGTTGTCCACAGTGTACAGTTAAAGGATGAAGGGTACAACATTCAATGGTAGATAAATCAACTAGTCCAAAGATTAAAGACAAAATATAATAATCCAAATACAATACAGTAATACCGGTTAACCTTTGTAGTGCAGAAAACTGAAGTCCATAATGCCACCAAAGACACAGTCCACAGATGATCATAGAGGTTAGAATTTTATAGTGTTCAAGAGCCTGATGTTTGTTAGGAAGAAGCTGGTCTTGAACCTTGTGGTCACAGTTTTCAGACTCCTATACCTTCTTCCTAATGCTAGGAGTGAAATGGGAGCATGGCCAGTGGTACGGGTCTTTGATGATATCAACTGCCTTTTAGATCCCTTCATTGGTGGGGGGGGGGGGTCAGTATCTGTGATGGACCTGGTAATGTCTATCATCCTCTGTAGTCTTCATTCTAGTTGCTAAACAAGGCTGTGATGCAACCAGTCAACATGCTCTCCACTGCACACTTGTAGAACATGTGAACTAGAGGCAGGAATAAGCAGCTGGATCTCCCCTGCCATGCAACAGCTCACGGATACTCTGATCAATATCAGTTACATATTGGTTCCAGTTCCTTATAATCCCCACTTCTCCTGCAAGCCTGAAACCCACTCAGCCTTCAGTATACTTAATGACTCAAACGCCTGAGTGAAATCCTGGGTCTATGCCTCCTAGTTTAATACTCACCACAGGAAATAATATCCTCACAAGACCTCCTTCAGAATCTCACTTTGTGCCTCCACAGTTGTTGTCTGACCCATTGCACTTCCATCACTTTGTGGTTTGCTCAAGATTTCAGCATCTGCAGTTCCTTGTGGTCTCTATTCCAAATCTCTAGTTTAGTTTAATTTAGTTTAGTTAAGCATTCTCATTATTTCCTTAACTATCTTTGTACTGAATTAGACTGCAAATAGCTGGGATTCCAGTAATGACCGCTGAAGCATTCAGTGGGCGATATTTTGCCAATCTGAGAATAGCCAAGTTGACCCTCACCCTTGTTTTCTCTCCTTGTAACGTCCAGGTTCAGGAACAGCTTCTTCCCTACAGCCACCAGGCTATTAAACACCACGACCTCCAAATAAGCTCTGACTACACAGATTCATGGGGGGGGGGGGCATTGGTTTGTTTAAGAAAGAACAGCAGAAGGTGGAAAAATCGAAGGTAGACACAAAATGCTGGTGAAACTCAGCGGGTGAGGCAGCATCTATGGAGAGAAGTTTTGGTTCGAGACCCTTCTTCAGACTGATGTCGAGGATGGTCTTATTTGCACTATTATTGTTGTTTGTTTTTATATGTATGTATGTATGTATGTGTGTGTATATATATATATGTGTGTGTATATTGTTTACAGTGTACTACTATGTTTACATATTCTGTTGTGCTTCTGCAAGTAAATAAATTTATTGTTCTATCTGGGACATATGACAATAAAACACTTTTGACTCTTGCCTCTATCTAAACTAGTTTATTGCCTTCAACTCCTAAGTTCTACGCATGTGTGACAGCCTTTGACTTGGAACCCAACCAAATTACAGACTTCTTCATTCGTGTTGATTTTGTTTCTAAGGAAGCATCCACTCAGATCTTAGATTCCTCGTTTGGATCTAACTGGATCTAGACCCACAAGAAACTGCAGATGCTGGAACCTTGAATAAAAAACAGAGTGCAGTCGGAAGTAGTGTCCCGACCAGAAACATCGTCTATCCATTCCCTCCACGGATGCTGCCTGACCTGCTGAGTTCCTCCAGAGCTTTCTGTTTTGGATCTGGATCTGGACCCAGGTCTTTGGATTAACTGATTGAAAAGATTTTTCTTCCATATTTCTTTGGTGTCAGTGCTGAAAGGGCCAAGATTATCATGACGTTTTCAAAAATTTAAACCTTTGGAATTGCGCATTGAAGTATTGCTGTAGATCCATGTCTGGACTTACCTTGTCTGAACATCTGGACGCCCGCAGCAGCGACTGCGGAGGGTTGAGGTCCTGACCATGGGGGAAAATGGAGGAGGACTGACCAATTTTTGTGCCTTGCACCACAGTGATGAATGCTGTGGTGGATGTTTGTGTAAATTTTTATTGTGTACTAGACCAAGTGCAGACCCGTTGGGTCTGTTCCCCCAACGTGCGGTTGTGGGGGGGGGGGGGGGGAGGCGGCATGCAGCGTCACACACTAACTATCCCCCGCCCCGCCCCCCGCACTCACGCTAATTACCCCCCTTGATATTATATTAATATTATTAATTTGCTCCTTTTACCCCATAACCACCCTATCTACTGACGCATAGCCCCCAACTTGCAGTCACATCTAGAGAGGGGGGGGGGGGGCGGGCGGGGGTAGAGAGTGAGGGCAGAGAGAGAAGGGGCAGAGACAGAGAGAGAGACAGATACACAGAAAGAGCGGCAAGAGGGATAGGGGTGGAGAGGAGGATAAGAGGGAGGATGGGTGAGGGGGGAAAGGTGGGGGAGGAGGGGAGGAGAGAGAGAGGGTGAGAGTGAGGGGGAGAGAGAGGGGGTGCTGAGAGGGGGGTGAGGGGGTGAGGTGGGGCGCAGGGAGGGGGGAGGGTGGAGGGAAGAGGGTAGGGGGTGTGGAGGGGAGGGGGTTAGGGGAGGGGGGATTGAGAGAGAGAGGGGGGAGAGGGGGGAGAGAGGGGGGAGGGGGGAGGAGAGAGGGGGATAGGGGGAGAGAGAGGGTGTGCTGAGAGGGGGGTGAGATGAGGGGAGGGGGAGAGGTGGGGAGCAGGGAGGGGGAGGGAGGGGGAGGGAGGGGGGTAGGGGTGTGGTGGGGGGGGGGTTAGTTGAGGGGGGAGGGGGGCGAGAGGAGAGGGGGAGGGGGGGAGAGGAGAGGGGGAGGGGGGAGAGGAGAGGGGGGAGAGGAGAGGGGGGAGGGAGGGGGGGGAGAGGAGAGGGGGGAGAGGAGAGGGGGGGGAGAGGGAGATCGGAGGGGGAAGAGGAGAGGGAGGGGGAGTAGGAGAGAGGGGGGGAGAGGAGGAGGGGGGGGAGAGGAGAGGGGGGGAGAGGAGAGGGGGGAGAAGAGAGGGGGGAGAGGAGAGGGAGTGGGAGAGGAGGAGGGGAGATGGGGAGAGGAGGAGGGGGGAAGAGGAGGAGGGGGGAGAGGAGAGGGAGGGGGGAGAGGAGAGGGAGGGGGGAGGAGGAGAGGGAGGGGGAGAGGAGAGGGAGAGGGAGCGAGGAGAGAGGGGGAGGAGAGGGGGGGGGGAGAGGAGGGGGGAGAGGCGTTTTGAGAGGATGGGGGGGAGATGAGAGGGGGGGAGATGAGAGGGGGGAGAGAGGGGGGCGGGGGGCAGGAGAGGGGGGAGAGGAGGGGGGGGGGGAGAGGGGGGGGGAGAGAGGAGGGGGGGAGAGAGGAGGGGGGAGAGAGAGGAGGGGGGAGAGAGAGGAGGGGGGAGAGAGAGGAGGGGGGAGAGAGAGGAGGGGGAGAGAGAGGAGGGGAGAGGAGGGGGGAGAGGAGAGGGGGAGAGGAGAGGGGGAGAGGAGAGGGGGGGAGAGGAGAGGGGGGAGAGGAGGGGGAAGAGGGGAGGGGAGGAGAGGAGAGGGGGAGAGAGGAGAGGGGGGAGAGGAGAGGGGGGGAGAGAGGAGATGGGGGGAGAGAGGAGAGGGGGGAGAGGAGAGGGGGGGAGAGGGGAGGGGGGAGAGGGGAGGGGGAGAGGGGAGGGGGAGAGGAGGGGGAGGAGAGGGGAGGGGAGAGAGAGAGTGCCTTTTTAATTCAACCCAAACAACCATTTGCAGGCAGGGCTTTTTTACTTCAAACTAACTATATTTTCATTTTCAAACCAAATTAAGGGTGCTCGCATTGATGTAGACATTCAGTGTCATTCAGAGCTCAGTGACAGAGACTAATTGACAGAGCTCCAGCTTGCAGAGACTAATTGAGGCACACCACTTCCTGGTTTTATAGTCCCTTCCCCTGCCTCCCACGGGGGCAGCAGAGAGAATGGGGAATTTTGTAAAAAAATTAATATCTCTGTCATTTTTCATCGACAGGAAAAATCCTCGGCACACATACGGCAGAGGGGGGCTCTGAGCAAGGTGGCCAAAAATGACGGCCGTAGGTGGCGGCGTTCTCTCAGAACTCGCAGCACAGATGGCCAAAACCGGTCAAGAGCAGACTTTTAATAATATAGATAGATTATGTGTTCTTTTTTTATTGTACCACTGCTAGCAAATTCATTTCATTGCACTTTATGTGCAAGTGACGAATAAAACTTGACTTGACTTGACTTGACTTGACTTGACTGTGCTGCTTGTAACAGCATGGGAAATAGCCACAATACATCACTGTAGAACCATGTCTATGTTTAGGGTTAGGTTAATTAATGTCACATATACTGAGGTACAGTGAAAAGCTTTGTTTTGTATATTATCCAAATAGATCAGATATACCAGACATTAATACAATCAAGTACAATAGATAGAGCAAAGGTGAAGATACAGAGTGCAGAATATAGTTCTCAGCATTGTAGCGCATCAGTTCCATAGACAAAGTCCAATGTCCGCAATGGGGTAGAGGTGAATCGGATAGTACCCGAGCTTGTGGAAGGACCATTCAGAAGCCTGATAACAGAGGGGAAGAAACGTTACTTAGTCTGGTGGTGCACACTCCCAAGGTGCTGTACCAAGGTGCTGCCGGACGGGAGCAGGTAGAAGAAGGAATGATCGGGGTGGGACACATCTTTGATTAGTATATTATAGAAACAAAGAACTGCAGATGCTAGTTTACACCAAAAGACCCAAAGTGCTGAGGTGCCTCAGTTGGTCAAGCAGTATCTCTGGAGAACGTGGATAGGTAAGGTTTTCGGTCGTGACCCTTCTTCAGATCCAGTTTAGAGATAGAGCGGGTCATAGATGCTGCTAGACCCACTGAATTATTCCAGCACTCTGTGTCTTTGATAATATTGGCTGCTTTGCTGAAGCAGAATGAAGTTTAGATGGAGTCAGTAGTGTCTGGTCTGTGTGATGAACTGGGCTACATCTACAACTAATAGGTAGGAATCAACCTCTGTGTCAGTGGTGAGGAAGACATTTATTGTGCCCTGGAGAAGGTGGTGGTGAATTGCTCTGCTGTCCACAGCAGTCTATGTGATCAAGGTGCTCCCCCAGCTGCCATAAGGTAGAAAGTTCCAAGATGTTCCATGATGATGAAGAACTGATGACATACTGTATTATCAAGTGAGGATGATACATTAATAAAGTGAAGTTGTGGGATGGGGAGACACGGTTAAAACTTTGGTGAGATTCTGCAAAGTAAACACAAGACACAATGCAGATGCTGGAATCATGAGCAAAACACAGAGTGCTGGAGGAACTCAGGGTCACGTAGCATCTGGGGAGACAATGGACAGGCGACGTTTTGGGTCAGGACCCTTCTTCAGATCCCAACCCAAAATGTCCCCCATCCATTCCCTCCCGAGATGCTGCCTGACTCATTCAATTCCTCCAGCGCTTTGTATTTTGCTGTAATGTAGTCTGTGAACAGTAAAAACTGCAGTTCATCAGAGAATTGTTATTGCCTTTGGTTTATTATTGTTGCGCATACGGAGATACAGTGAAAAACTTTGTGTGTGCTATCCAGACAAATCGTACTAAACAGGAGTACAAGCAAGCCATACACAACTACAACAGGAAGGGCCAAGAGAAACATGGCAGAGTGCAGAATATAGTGATACAGCTTTATAGTGTGATAAAAAGAAGATTTAAAGTCCACAAGAATGTGGTTGGGACATTGGGATTGCACCCTAGTTTACGAGAGGATTGTTCAGTAGTCTGACAGCAACGGGAAGAACCTGTTTCCTAATCTGGTTGTATGTGCTTATGAGCGTAGAACAGTATAGCACAGGAACAAGGCCCATCAGCCCACAATGCCCACGGCGAACATTATACAAAGTTAAACTAATCCCCTCAGCTTGCATGCGATCCATACCCCTCCTTACCCTGAATATCTATAAGACGATCCAAAAGCTTCTTTCATGCCACTATCATATCTGCATCCACCACCATTCCAGGCCTCCACCACTCTGTATAAAAGATTGCTCTGCATATCTCCTTTAAACATTTCCCCTCTCACCTTAAAGCTATGCCCTCTAGTCTTTGATATTTCCACCTGAGGAAAAAAAGTTCAGACTGTCTACTCTATCTATGCCTCTCATAATTTTATAGGCCACATATCTGAGGAAGGATGTGCTGGCACTGGTGAGGGTGCAGAGGAGGTTTTCGAGAATGATCCCAGGAATGATTAAGTTAACATATGACGAGCGTTTGAAGGCACTGGGCCTGTACTCGCTGGTGCTCAGAAGGATGAGGGAGCAACCTCATTGAAACGTACCGAATAGTGAAAGGCCTAGATAGAGTGGATGTGGAGAGGATGTTTCCATTCGTGGGAGAGTCTAGGACCAGAAGCCATAACATCGGAATAAAAGGACGTGCCTTTAGGAAGGAGATGAGGAGGAATTTCTTTAGTCAGAGGGTGAATCTGTGGAATTCTTCGCCACAGACGGCTATGGAGGCTACGTCAATGGATATTTTTAAGGTGCGGATTGACAGATTCTTAATTAGTGTGGGTGTCAGGGTTATGAGAAGGCAGGAGAATGAGGTTGAGAGGGAAAGATACCGAAGATAGAAACGTTAGACAGCTGCAGAAAAAAGAATCCAAGGTTTTGTTTCACGCAATGGTGCAGAGAGTGTGAGTTTAAACTGATTGAGACAGTGTCAGGTACCAATAAATGACACATTGGAACAGTGGCGCAGCAGTAGAAGTTGCTGCCTTACAGCACCAGAGACCTGACTATGGGCGCTATCTGTACGGAGTTTCTACGTTCCCCCTGAGACCATGTGGGTTTTCTCCGAGTGCTCCGATTTCCTCCCACACTGCAAAGACGTGCGGGTTTGTAGGTTAATTGACTTTTGTAAATTGTCCCTAGCATGTAGGATGGAGCTAGTGTATTGGTGATTGTTGCCCAGCATGGACTCGGTGGGTCAAACGTCCTGTTTCCATGCTATACTGTATCTCTAAACTAAACTAAACTGAAAAGTGTCACAAGGTGCTAAAGTAACTCAGTGGGTCAGGCAACCTCGGGAGAAAAAGGAAGGGCGACGTTTTGGGGAACAAGTCTGAAATGTGGGTCCCACCTGAAACATCACCCATTCTTTTTCTCCAAAGATGTTGCCTGACCCACTGAGTTAAGCCCCTGTCCCACTTGGGCGACCTCCACCGCGACCTCCGGCGAGTTTGCCCGCGACCCATAGTTGCGGCAAGGTCGCAACGAGGTCGTAGGAGGTCTTCGTCACTCTCCTTCATGGTCGAGAGTGGTCTCCGCGTAATCGAGGCTTCAGCTAGGTCGCTGCGAATTTTTCAAAATGTTAAAAATTGACAGCGACTAAAAATAGGTCGCCGTGGGAAAAATCGATATTTTTTTTTTAGTCGTAGGTCTAGTCGTAGCCGGTCGTAGTAGGTCGTGATGCTAGTCGTAGGTAGTCGAAGGTGGTTGAAGGCAGTAATAGCTCCGGGATGAAAAAATGGTCAGTAAAAAAAAAAGGTTATTTAAACAGCAGAAAGTCACCTCTGTCACTCCATGGCATGTTCATTCACAGCTGGAGAGTTTTTTGGAAAGGAAACTTATGTTTTAGAGATGGCACCAAAAAGGCAGCAGCACAGGGGGAGGGCACAACCCTCAAAAACACCTGCCATGCAGGTGTTGCCCACCCAGGAGGAGGAGTGGCAGGAGGTGATGCCACATGAGGTGATAGTGCAGGAGGAGGTAGCCCTGCATGAGAGACCCCTGGAGGAGGAGACCAGGGTGTAGTATATGTCCCCACCACCACCCCATCCTTCACTGCCTCATTTGAAGGCAGCAAAGCAGCCCTTTCTCCTGTGTCTGACACAGCATCAGAGGCAGATGCCCCATTGGTGGTGAGGGAGGGGGCTGGAGGAAGGTTATGCCCTACACCTTCACCAGGCAGCAGGAGGGGAACCTTGAGGAATGGTTCCAGCAGAATGCCATCCTGTACGAAAAGGAAAATGAGGGGTACAGGGTCAGGGACAAGAATGGCATGCTTGCCATCCACTGCCCCACATGTGTGCTTAAAGTTCCATCTTTTGTCAAAACTCAGCGCCACTCTCTTCAAGTCATCTGGTGTACTGGGACAGTCCATCACATCATCTCCATTCACCCATTGAGACCTCTTCTTGTGCTTCCTCTTCACCCTTGCTCTTCCCCTTCTGCCTTTCTTAAAAAGTTGCTGAAGCAAAAGGGCTACTGCAAGCAGCAGTAGTTGTATTTTTACTAACATCCTCCAAACGAGTTCCTTCCTTGCTTGCATGGTTCAGAATGATTAAAAAGAAAACCTGGGAGGCATTTTTTAGTGAGAAAAAAACGCAGAGGTGACATCTTTTATCAGGTGATCATTTGAGCTGTAGACACTCGTCACTGGTCGTTGTTGGTTTTCGGTGTGGTCCTCTGAGGTGGAAGGGGGTCGTGCTCATTCACGGACCAATTTGCCAGAGACCATCCTCGAGTAAAACGTACATGGTCGAAGCCAGTCTTCAACATGGTCGAAGGAGGTCTTCTTCATAGTCGAGGGAGGTCTTCAACATAGTCGTAGGAGGTTGTAGGTCACCGCGAGCTTGATTTTAGTCACTTAAGGTCACCAGAGGTCGCGGTGGAGGTCGCCCAAGTGGGACAGGGGCTTTACTCTAGCACTATGTTTCTATCTTCAATATAAACCAGTTTCTGCAGTTCCTTCCTACAAACTAAAAGTGGACTGCAGTGTCTTGGAAGTCACCGAGTTTCCCAGACTGAGTCCTTCACGTGGCGTAGCCCCCCCCCCCCCCCCGGGCTAAAGATTTAACCTACAACAGGGACTAAATAGCCCTTTCTCACCTTTGACGTTCTCTTGCTGTTGCGCTGAGCATTTGCTTGGAACAATCCCGGGTCTTCCCCCAGATTTGCATGATTTTGCCACTTCCGATGTTTAAGCAGGCAGGCTGTTAATTTTGAAGTTGGCTCCAGCAGTAAGGTGGACCTGCCAACTTGAAAACCGACACAGAGCGAGCTTGTGTGAGCTGAGTCCTGTGTAAGGAGGGAGCACAGCATGTGCTGAATGACATCCAGCTGGTCCAGTCTATTAATCACACACTCTGATGGCTGGCAAGCAGCCTGCTCCACAAGACAGGTTCAGGCAAAGTCGGAAGTGAGCAGATTCTAAAGTCATCCAGCACGGGGAAAAGCCCAAAAAGCTCAATAGTTTTGACATGTCTATTTAAGAAAAGTCAGTGGCACAGAGTCATAGAGTCATTCAGCGTGGAAACCGGCCCATTGGCCCAATTTGCCCACACTGACCAACATGGCAACAGATCCATCCCACCAACAACTATGCAGCAGTTATCAAAGTATCAAAGTATCAAAGGTATTTTATTGGTCACATTCACATACACCTAGGTGTAGTGAAGTGAAATGCTTCTTGCCATTTTGCAGCACATAAAGAAGGAATACAGACATAACATTAATAAGAGTTTTAAACATAAAGAACATCCCCCCACAATGGCTCCCATTATGAGGGAAGGCACAAAGTCCAGTCCCCAACCCCAGTTCACCCATAGTCGGGCCTATTGAGGCCTCCGCAGTTGCCTCTACGGAGGCCCGATGTTCCAGGCCGTTCTCTCCGGGTGATGTTGCTCCGGCGTCGGGAGAGTCCTCTCAGCGGCTTGGGAACCCTGGAACGGCCGCTTCCGTACTGGAGGCCGCGCTTCCGAAGCCAACAAGGCCGCGCCGGTTGGAGCTCCACAACTGGCAATCTCGTCGCGAGATCCCAGGCTCCCGGTGTAAAGTTCGGCGCCGCCGCCCGCAGCTGGCCGCTCCACAGACCCGCAGCTTTGCGATGTTTTCCTCAGCGATCTTCAGCTCACCGGAGCTCCAGCGCGGCGACCCGGGCAAGGCATCGCCCGCTCCACGATAGCGCTCCAGCGCTGTGCTGCCGCCGAAGCCGAGGTTCTGGGCGGTCCCCGACAGGAAACGCCGCTCCAGGCCCGCTGGTAGGCCGAGAGGACGGGTCGAAGCTGCAGCCCGGAGAAAAGCTGCCTCTCCAACCAGGTAGGGACCCTGAAAGGTTTTTTCCCCCTTCCCCCCCCCCCCCCCCCACATAAAAAAGTCTAGACCTCCAAACAAAACACTTTAACTAACTAAAATAAAAATAAAAAGATGAAAAGACAGACAGCTGCTGGCAAGGCAGCCATGCACAGGACAGCGCCCCCTAGAGGTCATGAGCTACTATCTACCTCATTGGAGACTCTAGACTATCTTTGGTCAAACTTTACTGGACTTTATCTTGCACTATACGTTATTCACGTTATTCTCCTTATCATGTATCTGTACACTGTGGATGGCTCAATTGTAAGGGTGGGGAGACGGGTCTTTAGAAAGGAGAGGGGAGGAATTTCTTTAGTCAGAGAGTGGCGAATCTGTGTAATTCATTGCCACAAACAGCTGTGGAGGCCAATGGTCATTGGCTATTTCTAAAGCGGAGATTGGCAGAATCTTGATTAGGAAGGGTGTCAAAGGATACGGGGCGAATGGCATTGATAGGAAAAGATAGATCAGCCATGATTGAACGGCAGAGTAGACCTGTTGGGCCGAATGGCCTAATTCTATTCCGATGACTTATGAACGTGAACTTAGGACATCAACAATATCGTCTGGCCAGGCCGATCCCTGCAACTCCAACCTTGTGCAACCAACAGGACAACAGATTTATGCCCAAATGTTTGTTAAATGTTGCAATAGTACCTGCATCAACTACCTCCTTTGGTAGCTCGCTCCATACACCCACCACCCTTTGTGTAAAAAAGTTACCCCTCGGGTTCCTAATAAGTCTATCCCCCCCTCACTTAAACCTATGCCTTCTGGTTCTCGATTCCCCTCCTCTGGGCAAAAGACT
This sequence comes from Amblyraja radiata, assembly GCF_010909765.2. Taxonomy (NCBI): domain Eukaryota; kingdom Metazoa; phylum Chordata; class Chondrichthyes; order Rajiformes; family Rajidae; genus Amblyraja; species Amblyraja radiata. Next base: position 53,777,954 of record NC_045956.1, on the reverse strand, counting down.
CTGGGCGTCTTCCCAATCTATTCCTTTCACGATTGTGTACACTTTTATAAGATCACCCCTCATCTTCCTGCATTCCTGTCCTAGACTGCTCATCCTCCCCCTATAGTTCAGGGCCTCGAGTCCTGGCAACATTCTCATCAAAGAGTCCTTGACTGTGGCCCTCCCTATTCGAGAGACAAACATCTACCAGTGAAGCATGACAGAGATCAGCATCAGCAACGCAGCATGATCTGAAGCCCAGAAGCTGAGAACTACAGTGATCCAGACCTCCAGGGCAAACGGGTAATGCAGTAGTCGACATTCAGTAGGTCACAGATCTCGGCACGGACAAATAATACATTTTGTGTAGAGACAAGGATGCTGGTTAATACACAAAAGAACACAAAGTGCCCGAGACCCTTCTTCAGACTACATTGTGTTTGCAGGCGCTATTAAATAGTGAGATATCGATAAAACCTGTTCCTTCTGGTGGTGAACAACTGCTGTTTGTCAGAGCAGCGATGCTGAAACATTCACGGCAAGCGGGTTTTTTTGCTAGGCATTGGAGCAGGCATATTTGGGGAGATTTACACCAGGAAAAAAAGTGCTTGGGTGCAGGAAAACTGAGGGGACTTACTTCGTAATGGCCACTAAGTCAACAGAATGGCATGGAATATAGACACAAAAAGCTGGAGTAATTCAGCGATCCAGGTAGCATCTCTGTAGAGAAGGAATGGGTGATGTTTTGGGTCGAGACCCTTTTTCAGACTAGTTAGGGATAAGGGAAATGGGAGATATAGACGGTGATGTAGAGAGATAAAGAACAATGAATGAAAGATGCAAAAACGTAATGTTGATAAAGGAAACAGGCCATTGTTCGCTGTTTGTTGCGTGAAAACAAGAAGCTGGTGCGACTTGGGTGGGGGAGGGATAGAGAGAGAAGGAATGCCGGGGTTACTTGAAGTTAGAGAAATCTATATTCATACCACTGGGTTGTAAGCTGCCCAAGTGAAATATGAAATGCTGTTCCTCCAATTTGCATCCTGCCTCATTCTGTCAAAGGAGGAGACCTAGGACAGAAAGGTCTGTGTGAGAATGGAAAGGAGAATTAAAGTGTTTGGCAACCGGGAGATCAGGTAAGTTGTTCAGCTAAACGATTGCCCAGTCTACGTTTGGTCTCACCGATGTATAAGAGTCCGCATCTTGAACAACGGATACAGTAGATGAGGTTGGAGGAGGTACAAGCGAACCTTTGCCTAACCTGAAAGGACTGTCAGGGTCCTGGACTGAGTTGAGGGAGGAGGTATAGGGACAGGTGTTCCAGCATCTACCAGCATCTGCAGTTTCTTCCTACACAGAAAGGCATGAAATATTGCCCTATTGCTCTGATTTTTAACAGAGTACCAAAATTGGGGATTTTGTGAATGAATTTCCAGCTCTGCATGCACAAAAGAGTCGGAAACTTGGAAGTTCAGCTCCTAGGTCACGGCAATTTTTACCCTTGAATTATTTGCAATTTCACATTCACATTTTGAAGTGCATTCTGCTCGGAAGAAGCAAAGGAGAGGTTTGAAAGAGTGTCTTCTGCAAAGATTAAAGTAACATCATTTGCTTTAACCACCAAATCCAAATGCAGGGAAAGAGGTAATTTGAAACATCAAAGCAAAGACTATGATTAGAAATTAACTGAAAAGTTAACAAGGATGAAATCTTTGCTCACAGACCATCGAAGGTTTTAGTCAGTCAATAATCTTCAAGAACGCTCCGAGCAGCAAGTCCAAATTTGCTCCAGATTGTTTTTCTTCAGCCCATAAATATTTTTGCATAAATTTGTACATCTCAGTGTTAATTTGGAGGTAGCAAAAATGGGCTTTTGTTAAGGAGGGGGGGGGGGGGGGGGGGGGCGGGGGGGGGGGGGTGAGGGGGGGGGGGGGGGGGGGGGGGGGGAGATGATGGTGTGAGGGGTAAATTCCTACGTGTTAAAATAACTAACCAGTTGAACTACCTTGAACTATGTGATCATACATATTATTTTCGTTGACTGGATAACATGCAACAAAATAGTTTTTCACTGTGCCTCCGTACATTTGACAATACAGTAATAAACTAAACTATCTCAGAACATTTAAACAGCACTGGGATATGGCTGCAGATGCAGTAACTTACACGCTGGGTATTCCCCATGTTAAACTTGGTCAGGCATTACCTCCACCAATGTAAAGTAATTTGGCCAACGAGAGTTGTTTTTTAAATGTGCTATAGAAATAAAAGTGACTTGATTTGGCTTGACTTGACTTGGTGTGCTGGAGTTTCCCAACTACTAAATCTGTTAGCCAGGATTTTCTCGTTTTGCTTAGTACGGCTGTCCCAGGGTACCAGGCCACACACTGTATGCACTCACTGAATTCAAAGGACTGAAACTCTGCTACTACACACACCCGGCCATCATTCCCCCTGTATGGAAAGAACGAGGAAATGGGAAAGCCTTGCTTTACTAGGAGAGTACAAAGACTATTTGGGCCTAACGGCCTGCTTTTGTAGCCTCTCCAATGGTTTCAGGAGCAGCACGGTGGCGCAGAGGTAGAGTTGCTGCCTCACAGCACCAGGGACCTGACTACGATCCTGACTACGAGTGCTGTCTGTATGGAGTTTGCGCGTTCTTCCTGTGACAGTATTGGTTTTCCCCTGGTGCTGTGGTTTCCTCCCACATTCCACAGGCGTATAGGTTTGTAGGTCAACTGGCTTCTGTAAATTATCCCCAGTGTGTCGGATGCGAAAGTGGGATAACAGAACTAGAGTATGGGTGATCATTGGTTGGCGGAGACACGGTGGGCTGAAGGGCCTGTTTCCATGCTGGATCTCTAAACTAAACTAAAGGGCCTGTCCCATTTACGCGACTTTTTCGGCGACTGCCGGCACCCGTCATAGGTCGTTGCAGGTCGGCGAATATTTTCAATGTGTTGAAAATTCAGCGGCGACCAGAAAGAGGCTACGACTCTTTCGGTGGCTGAGGAGACAACTCACGACCATACAGGTGACACCCTGGCGACATGTCGCGGGGTGAAGCCTGCATGGTCGTGAGTAGTCACCCAAAGAGTCGTACCTTGTCCTGGTTGCCGCTGGATTTTCAACATATTGAAAATCTTCGGCGGCCTGCAAGGACCTATAATGGGTGCCAGCAGTCACTGAAAAATTCGCGTAAATGGGACAGGCCCATAAATAGGATTTCATTGTCCTATTTGGGGCCAAATTTTGGGGCATATGGCAATAAAACACTCTTGACTCTTGTCTCTTGAAAGTATTCCCTGTGACGACCTTACTATGAAATTGGGCACGTGTAACTAGAAGAGCAAATATTACACAGTAAATTATGTTATTTAATAACAACACCGAATACTAGCTGAACCTTTGGGATATCAGTAGTATGCAGTAAGCAACATCACTGGGTGGAATACTCTGCCCAAGACCGCAAGAAATTGCGGATAGTTGTCCGTGCACCTATTCCTTCTCTCCAGCAATGTTGTCTGTCCCGCTGAGTTACTCCAGCTTTTTGTGTCTATCTTAGCCTAGTCCATCACACAGACCGGAATCCCCACCATTGACCCATTTACACTTCACACTGCCTCGAAAAATCAGCCAACATAATCAATGACTTGTCCCACACCGGTCATTCCTTCTTAGGGTATTGTTCATTCCATAGTTAGGGTTTTGTTCGATTCACCGCTACCCCATTGTGGACATTGCACTTTGTCCATGGAACTGTTGCGCTACAATGCAGAGAACTATATTCTGCAATCTGTATCTTCCTCTTAGCTCTACTTATTGTACGTGAGTTTGACTTGATTGTTTTAATGTCATAGAATCATAGAATGATACAGTGTGGAAACAGACCCTTCGGCCCAACTGGCCCACACCAGCCAACACTGTCCCAGCTACATTAGTCCCACTTGCCTGCACTTGGTCCATATCCCTCCAAACTTGTCCTATCCATGTACCTGTCCAACTGTTTCTTGAACGATGGGATAGTCCCAGCCTCAATTACCTCCTCTGGCAGCTTGTTCCATACACCCACCACCCTTTGTGTGAAAAAGTTACCCCTCGGATTCCTATTAAATCTTTTCCCCTTCATCTTGAACCTATGGTCCACGATTCCCCTGCTCTGGGCAAAAGATTCTGTGCATCTACCCAATCTATTCCTCTCATGATTTTGTATACCTCTATTAGATCTCCCCTCATCCTCCTGCGCTCCATGGAATAGAGACCCAGCCTACTCAACCTCTCCCTATAGCTCACACCCTCTAGTCCTGGCAACATCCTCGTAAATCTTTTCTGAACCCTTTCAAACTTGACAATATTTTTCCTATAACATGGTGCCCAGAACTGAACATAATATTCTAAATGTGGTCTCACCAACGTCTTATACAACTGCAACATGACCTCCCAAATTTGATACTCAATACTCTGACTGATGAAAGCCAAAGTGCCAAAAGCCTTTTTGACCACCTTATCTACATGCGACTCGACCTTCAAGGAACCATGCACCTGTACTCCTAGATCCCTCTTTTACAACACTACCCAGAGGCCTACTATTTACTGTGTAGGTCCTGCCCTTGTTCGACGTCCCAAAATGCAACACCTCAAACTTCGCTGTATTATATTCCATCAACCATTCCTCCGCCCACCTGGCCAATCGATCCAGATCCTGCTGCAATCGTTCACAACCATCTTCACTATCTGCAAAACCACTAACTTTTGTATCATCAGCAAAGTATATGTATAGTACTACCTGATCTGATGGAATAACATGCAAAACAAAGCTTTTCACTGTACCATGGTACATGTGAGAATAATAAACCTAAACCTCATGCAAAATATTAATTAGTAACTCATCTCTGTGCAAGCAAAGGAATTGCAATAAAATTCTCAGCCATAGAACAGTTCAGCACAGGAACAGGCTCTTTGGCCCACAATGCCTGTGCCAAGCATGTTGCCACGTTAAACTAACCTCTTCTGCTTGTATGTGATTCACTTCCCTCCATCCTTGCATGTTCATGCATCTATCTAGCAGCGTTGTAAACATTACTATTGTATCTGCTTCCACCGTCTCCTTTAAAAGAAATAGGTGGAAGCTTATCCACCCTATTACACATCCATATCCTAGCTAGCAGCATTGGCTGGCTGCAGTACATACTATCTCCAGTATGTATGGTGGTTCCATCACTAGGAAAGCTCATCAACACCTCTACTTAGAAGATTCGGATGTTGACACTACGTCTACAGGTGTATGGTAGGAAGCATCATGACTGGTTGCATCATAGCCTGGTTCAGCAACTCAAATGCCCAGGAAAGACAGAGATTACAGAAACTGGCAGAAATTGCCCAGAGCATCACCCATAATGATCTCCTCAACATTGAAGGGATCTATAGGAGGCACTTTCTCAAAAAAGGCGGCCACGTCTTCAAAGACCCACACCACCCCACTCATGCTCTCATTGTGCACCTACCATTGGGAAGAAGGTACAAGAGCCTGAAAACCATGACCACCTGGTTCAAGCATGTTAGGGGCAGCACAGTGGCACAGCAGTAGAGTCGCTGCCTTACAGAGCCAGAGACCCATATTCGATCCTGACTACGGGTGTTAACAGTACGGAGTTTGTACGTTCGTCCTGTGACCACGTAGGTTTTTCCCGGGTGCTCCAGTTTCCTCCCACACTCCAAAGATGGCAGGTTAATTGGCTTTGGTAAAAATGTCACTAGGGTGTAGGATAGTGTTAGTGTGCAGGGTGATCGCAGGACATTGATGTTTGCATAGTATTGTAAAGGTATTAATTTATTAAATTCCTTTCATTATCATATGTTAGCTGAGTGTTTTGCGTATATTGGCCTCTTAATCTGCAGCAGGTAAGAATTTTGTCCCACGTGTCTGGACTCCTTGACCGCACCCAAACCTGTGACTTGCACAAGTCAGGAGGTTAGGGAAATGGATGCTTGGGATGAACCATCCCCTTAGGTCTCTCCTTCAACAAGTGTCCTCACCTGGACTTGGACTTTGATTGTCACAACCTCCAGGCTCAATTCCTGTGACATCTAGGTGATCTCTGTGGGCAAGGTCCCACATGGACTGTAGACATTCTCTCATCAACTCCTCACTGATAACAGGGGATAGCATTTTATCAGCAAGAAATTGCAGGGAATTGTGGACGCAGCCCAGACCATCACACAAACCAACCTCCTTTTCATCTACTCCATTTACACCTCAAGCTGCCTCGGCAAGACCACCAGCATAATCAAGGTCAGGTCTCACCCCGGTCACTACCTCTTCTCCGCTCTCCCATCAGGAAAGAGGTATAGAAGAAAGAAAACGCACACCTCCAGATTCAGGGATAGTTTCTTCCCAGCTGTTATTAGGCAACTGAACCTTTCTATCAACAACTAGATAGCGGTCCTGAGCTACTATCTACCTCATTGGAGACCCTCAGACTATCTTTAATCAGACTTTACTGGACTTTATCTTGCAATAAATGTTATTCTGTTGATCATGCATCTGTACACTCTGGATACATTGATTGTAATCTATATTACTAAAAGTCTGATCATGACCATTTCCTGTTGCATTGTATATTGATTTTAGAAAAAACGCTGCCACTTATGGCTGTGATTTTTGGCCATCTTAGAGTCCCCCTCTGCTGCGCAGGACAAGAGGATTTTTCCCATCGATTAAAAATAAAAGAGTTATTAGTGTTTAAAAAATGTTAAGATTCTCTCTCCTGAAGGCCACGCCCCTTCCGGAGGGACTATAAAACCCGGAAGTGTTGAGTGCCTCAGTCAGTCTCTGCAAGATGGGGGAGTGAGAGGGTCACGTCTCTCAGTCTGAGCTGTGAATAACACTGAACACGTCTACTAAACTGTGAGTGGTTTTACTGACCTGTCAGTGCCCTTAATGTGGTTTGAAAATATAGTTTCAAAATGCTAAAGCTGTGTTGCCTTTGGTTTGGAAATGCTAAAGCTGTGTTGCCTTTGGTTTTGAAATGCTAAAGCTATGTTGCCTAATTAACGTTGCCTTGCTTAATTAAAGTTGCCTTGCCTAATTAAAGTTGCCTTGCCTTCTATATAATTAAAAGTCTAATCTTGAACGCTTCCTGTTTGTGCTTTATATTGATTTTAGAAAAAACGCTACCACATACAGCTGTGATTTTTGGCCATCGTACACAGAGTCCCCCTCCACTCATCAGGTACCAAGGATTTTTCCCATCGATGAAAAGTAAAAGAGTTATTAGTGTTTCAAAAATGTTGAGATTTTCTCTCCTGTCAATCACATCACTAAGGCCACGCCCCCTTCTGGTGGGAGGAGGGGTGACTATTAAAACCAGAAGTGTGGGCGTCGCTCAGTCTCTGCAAGGTGGAGGAGGGAGAGGTCTCGCTGTCTTTTGTGGCCTTGCATCCTGCTTGAAATGATATGAAACTGCACTTGAATTTGGTGGCCTTGCACCCTGCTTGAAGTGGTAAGAAACTGCACTTGAATGTGGTGGCCTTGCACCCTGCTTGAAATGGAATTTAAAGGAATAGCCGTGAGTCAACTGCCAGCCCACCAGCCGTGAGTGAGTGAGCTGCCAGCACAACAGGCTTGAGTGACTGAGCCGCCAGCCCAAGAATCCATACTGGCCCTCTGGAAACCAGTCCCTTCAGCCCACAACACCCATACTAGTGCTCCAGAAAGCCCCCTCCTATCCCGCTGGCCACCAATATTGGAATTGGTGTAGAGGTGGAACATTGCGTTGGGGGACCAGCCCTCCCTTGTGATGCTGGGACCCAACGGGTCCCACTTAGTCTAGTCATGTATAGTCTTTCTGCTGTCTGGGTATCACGCAACATAAGCTTTTTCACTGTACATCAGTAGAGGTGACAATAACCTAAACTAAACTAATGGGAAACAGTTACAGCCCTGGCAGCCCTAGAATGAATAAGAAAGTAGATGTCCGATTTCCCTGACGATACTCAGCTGGTATCACAGCGCTTTCATTCATTTTCAGCAATGTATGACAGGCACAAAGGAAATAATTTTGATCTGGTGAGGTTGAAAGATCATGAAAGCCCTCCCTGAATGGAAAGGTTATTTAGATTTTTATGGCAATGATCTTGTAAACACTCATTCTTTGGGGAATGAAGATATAACAGAGTCCAGGAAAGCCTGAAGGGAAATTAATCCATCACTATTTAAGTTATAAGAAGGCTCTTACATTAAAGGTAAAAGATGACAGAGCAAGCAAGGAAAAGAGGTTATTAAATTTTACCAGCATAATTAAATGACTCAAATAGTTCCATTAGGCTTTTCACTCAGAGCGTTTAAAAGCAACAGTTCACCTGTCAGCATAAATACAATGTTGTAGGGATCAGAGGGCTTCATCATGACAATAAATTCATCAGCACAGTAAATATATCTAAATTAGGAGGAGACATAAAAGGCTGCAGATGCTGGAACCTTGAACACAAAACAATCTGCTGGAGGAAATCAGCGAGTCAGGCAGCATCCAGACAGTCAATACTATAGAGTCAGGAGAGGTCCCAGAAGACTGTAAAATTGCAAATGTTACTCCACTGTTTAAGAAGGAAGCAAAGCAAACGAGGGGAAACTATAGGCTTGTTAGACTGACTTCAGCGGTTGGTAAGAGTCCATTATCAAGGATGAGGTTTCTGAGTACTTGGAAGCCGGGGATGATAAAATAGGTCGTGTCAGCGTGGTTTTGCGAAGGGAGACAAATCTGTTGGAATTCTTTGAGAGAGTAAATAGCAGGATAGACAAAGGAGAGTCAGCGGATGTTGTTTGCCTGGATTTTCAGAAGGCCTTTGATAAGGTCTATCAAATTTTCGTACACGAAACAGGATGTGCAATTTCAGGAATTTTTAAAAAAGTACAAGCCCGAAAATGCTTGTTAAGAAATGCTTGTTAAATGCTTAAGGTTATAAAGCTTCTAAAACAAAACATGTAGCCCTATTTAATTGAGGAAACAATCATAAATAGGAAATAAAAACTGAAAACAACTTTTATCACCGATATCAAGTACTAACCATGAAATAACAAAGATTCACCTTATCAGGGTTGATAAAGTTAAACAAGATAATAACCCATGGTATTAGAGGGAAGATACTACCTTTTAGAGAAGGTTGGCTGGTGGAAGGCAAAGAGTGGGAATAAAGGGAGCTTTTTACTAGTTGGCTGACATTGGAGCGGAGTTCCGCAAGGATCGGTGCTGGGGCTGCTACTCTTCACGTTATATATCAATGACCTAGATGAGGGAATTGAAGGCTTAGTGGCCAGATTTGCGGATGATACGAAGATAGGTGGAGGGGCAGGAAGGGTAGAGGAAGCAGGGACTCCGCAGTGTAGCAAAGTGTGCAGTCATGGCACTTTTGTAGTAGGGATAGAGGTGGAGACTATTTTCTAAATGGGGAGAGGATTCAGAAATCAGTGGTGCAGAGGGACTTGGGAGTGCTGGTGCAGGATTCATAAAAGGTTAATTTGCAAGTCGAATCGGTAGTAAGGACGGCAAATGCAATGTTAGCATTTATTTTGAGAGGACTAGAATACAAAAACAGGGATGTAATGAGGCATTATAAGGCACTGGTTAGACCGCTTTTGAAGTATTATGATCAGTTTTGGGCCCCATATTGGATGTACTGGCCTTGGAGAGGGACCAGAGGAGGTTTACGAGAATGATCGCGGGGATGATTGGGTATATGCATGATTACTGTTTTTGACGGCACTGGACCTGTACTCGCTGGAATTTAACAGGATGAGCGGAGACCTCATTGAAACATACCAAACTAGTGAAAGGTCTGGATAGAGTGGATGTGGAGAGGATGTTTCCACTAGTGGGAGAGTCTAGGACCAGAGGGTACAGCCTCAGAATAAAAGGATGTACCTTTAGAAAGGGGATAAGGAGGAATTTCTTTAGTCAGAGTGTGGCGAATCTGAGGAATCCACTGCCACAGATAGCAATTGATGGGATATTTTAAAGTCATGGGATATTTTAAAGAAAAATTGACAGATTATTGATCAGTAAGGGGATCAATGGTCATGGGGAGAAGGTAGGAGAATGAAGTTGAGAGGGAAATAGAGATCAGTAAGGAAGGTACTGATACCAAGCCCGGCTACAGCTCAAAGTAAACAAGGAACCAGAGATAAGGTGGAGGGGGTTGGTGGCGGCGGTGGTCGCTAGACGAAGGGTCGGTAAGAAGAACTGGGGTTTTATCTTCCGCGCCCTCAAGGTCGGCTGCGGGTGGCACCCCCGGGGAATGAAGGTTGAAGGTAGTTGGATGAGGTGACCAGATGGAGGTGACGTCGGCAAAGGGCCTTTATGGCCAGGCGCCAAAACCTGGCGACCCTTGCATATAGACCCAGTGGGTTGTTTCTATGCATTCTGTACTTAACCAGGGATTATACTCATGTATAGCAATAACCTTACTGACCTGTATGCAAAAAATTAATTTCACCGTAGTTTGGTGCATGTGATAATAAGGTACTCATTAGGAAAAAAAGGAAGCATTAAAAGGATACTAGGTTGGGTACTGCGAATATGAATGAACTGGGTCACAGGCAATGTTGTTCCAAATTACCTATTGCCCTCCAAAATTTCCAGTTGTGCTCCTGAGAAGTTGGCCCACAACCAGTGAAAATAAATGTTCACCATGTATCTCGTCAATTCACCTTCACTTCCTGAAACCTTCAATGACACATCCCCCTAACCTTCTAAATTCCAGGAATGCGGCATAATTTCACATAATGGTCTGATTTTCACCAGGCAGTAGAAGTTAAAATCGGAGCCAAATACTTTCTTTGTGAAACAACTTGAATTAAAATTTTGGAATTAATATTGTGCTGCACAGATTAGTCACAAAATTGAATTTCAACTGTTATCATTCTTCTCCTTTTATTATCGGAACGCATCCAGTAGAAGATGAAAGGAATATCCTCCAGGAATATAAAAGTTACAGTCTACAATAAAGTGGAACATTATTCTTGCACAGAGAGGCCAATGTGTAGGGTGGTGAACTGCTTCCCATGTAATTCATGTTACACCAAGGCTCGGTCTTGTTTAGGACTAACCTCACCATTGTTGCAAAGCTCTTGCACTCACTGCTGTGTAACTCGGTGCATCAGGAGGGCACAGTGGCCCACCGGTAGAGTGCTATAGTGTTGCTCACAGCACTAGAGACCCGGGTTTGATCCTGACTATGGACGCTGTCTGTACGGAGTTTGTACATTCTCCCTGTGACCACTTGGGTTTTCTCCAGGTACTTCGGTTTTCCCTCACATTCCAAAGATGTGCAGGTTTGTGGGTTAACTGCCTTCTGTAAATTGATCATAAGTTCATAAGACATAGGAGCAGAATTAGGCCATTCGGCTCATCGAGTCTACTCCACTATTCAATCATGGCTGATCTATCTTTTCCTCTCAACCCCATTCTCCTGCCTTTTCGCCATAACCCTTGACATGATTACTAAGCAAGAATTTCTCAATCTCCACCTTAAAAATACCCAATGACTTGGCCTCCACAGGCGTCTGTGGCAATGAATTCCACAGATTCACCACCCTCTGAATAAAGACATTCCTCCTCATCTCCTTTCTAAAGGTACATTCTTTTATTCTGAGGATGTGCCCTCTGGTGCTAGACTCTCCCACTAGTGGAAACATACCTTGTGTGTAGGATAGAACTAGCATACGCATGATCGCTGATTGGCGCAAACTTGGTTGGCTGAAGAGCCTATTTCCACGCTGCATCTCTAAACTAAACTAAAAATCTAAACGTACAGACTCCCAGCCGCTCGTGATCAGAAGATCTTTCCGATTTTAAGTTGCATATTAGTGGGTCAGTGATCAAGTTAAATTGGCAAGGGTGCACGGTTGTGGCAGGTTGTTGGATGGTCTTCTTATTGTGTAACTTTGGGATTTATGTTTTGCATGCTAGGGCTGGACGTGCACACCTCCCTCATCACATGTCTGAATTCAACTGGCATTCCTCTTAATGGTCTGGACCTGAGGTGGGATTGTTAGTGCACTAAAGTGCACAGGTTTCAGCTGGGAAAAGACTAGAATACTGCACACATGGACCTCAATGTCAGCATTTAACAGCATCCACATAGATTAACAATGTGAAGGGAAGCTCATCTTCATCATCGTTGAAAACATCAACGGGCACGGTGCCTTACAATGCTATGTACAACAATGATCGCAACTTCTACTGAAGTGTGGGTGGCCGTTGGCTCGCTAGGAGCTCATCCGCCCTTTGACAGGTCTTGTTTTGGGTCCTGCTATGGGGTCCACAGACCCCTCCTCACCTGGCAAACCAGGTGTGAGAGACGGTTTACCATGGAGCAGGTAGCATGGGATTACATGCTACCCGTGGCGGTGGGAACTCCCCCCGACCTGAGTGATAATAATAAGCACAGCATGGCATAGTGGCGCAGCAGTAGAGTTGCTGCCTTATTCCCCTGTCCCACTTAGGAAACCTGAACGGAAACCTCTGGAGACTTTGCGCCCCACCCAAGGTTTCCGTGCAGTTCCCGGAGGTTGCAGGTGGTTGCCGGAGGTTTCAGGTAGTGGAAGCAGGTAGGGAGACTGACAAAAAACTCCGGGAACCACACGGAAACCTTGGGTGGGGCGCAAAGTCTCCAGAGGTTTCCGTTCAGGTTTCCTAAGTGGGACAGGGGCAATACAGCGGCAGAGACCCGGGTTCGATCCTGATTATGGGTGCTGTTTGTACGTCCTCCCTGTGACCGCATGGGTTTTCTCCGCGTGCTCCGGTTTGCACCCACACTCCTGTTAATTGGCACGGTAAAATTGTAAAATAGTCCCTAGTGATAACGTGATCCCTGGTCAGCACGGACTAGGTGGGCCAAAGGGCCTGTTTCCGTGCTGTATCTCTAGTATCTAAAGTCTAAAGTACATCAGCCCATCCCGCAGCTCATAAAGGTGTTACAATAGATCCGTACTTTATAAAAGTGTAGATAGAATTGTAGTCTAAATGGATACTAAAGGGTTTTACTATTTGGATCAAAAGTGACTTGATTGAATAATAGATGGGGAAGCTTAAGTGAGGTGATGGTTTAGGAAAGAGGCCGGAAGTATGTGCTTGATGATAGCGTGTCTAGAACCCCAAGGCAATCTGGGATAAAGTAGAATTGATTAGACGGAAAGATAGATTGCCATTAATTAAATCAGTCTCCTTTGGCTCTGCTTTAAACACGTTAAGAGAATTAGGATGGAAAGTCCTTAAACATGTGTGGGCTCATTCTCATAAATCAAAAAGAGATTTTGCTAAACATGTGAAGTACCTTGAAATTCTTTCATAATCGAGGTAAATGCTTTCAAAATAATTCAAAATTGTGACAGGTCAAAACGAATCTCAATTACTTCAAATTTTAAAGAGTTCCAAGGTAATAAAGTTGCTCAACTTATAAACCATGTAATTTATCCTTTTTCATTTCAATTGCTGCATGATTCTTTAGTTTTATAGTTTTAG